>NC_056729.1:1926426473-1926708973 GCF_019279795.1 Protopterus annectens | reverse complement strand
TACTGGATGAGCTCTTCTCACAAGGATGACAGGACCACAAACCAATGGCCTGCCTTGTCTGGGTGATGACAGCTGAACCACTGATGGAGCAGTGGAAGTAGTGCCACTACTGGAACTTGATTGGACACGGCCACATCAGCTAACATCAGATGATGTGGTTGACCTATGCCCATGTGGATGCTGTCCGACTTCCAGCAGACATTCCATCACAGAATCACAGACACTGCCTGTTCCAATGTGTCATTAATCCGACCCATTGGTTTGGCAACATGGTGTAGACAGTCACATGTCAGCCTGTGCCACATCTACAACCCTAAGCCTTTCTCTGAAGGACTTATTGTTACTTGTCTGCATCTCCATGATGGCCCTAAACATACATCGAGTTCCACAGGAAGACGCACCTGGACCAGGTGGGGGATGGATAGCAGGCATCCTCTGAGTACTCCTAATAATCCTTCTGCATGGCACCTCACCCACACATTGGCTATGGCCAGCATCAACAAGCACTGAAGCTACAGTACCTACACTACCTGATCAAGTGTGTCACCATCCACCTGTCCAATCTCTGAGGGCTCACTGAAATGTGTTGGTGCAGGCCTACTGGCTGGGTGGAATAGAATTAAAGGGGATGGCTAAATGTCAACTTCAGGGTCAGATTCAACCTCTGCACCTCCAAACTGTGCCTGTGTTTGGCCACCATCATCAGCAGAGCCTGCAGATACTTTGACATTAGGTGGTAAGAGTCCTATACTTCCACTGTCAAGATCAACTTCAATAATAAGCAGCAAACAGAAAATAAATTAATACCTACACTATTATAGTCCAATATATGTTAACAAACTAACAGTGAGACCACTATTACAGACAGTGGAGCAATACGCACAACAGTCCTGACATATGGATAAAATAAATATTTATTTGAACTGCTTATCAGTACTGACATAAAAATGTTTGGCTTACCATGCGCTGATGATTCCAGAGTTGCTATGGAGCATGGTTCTGGAAGAAGTTAAGCAAAAGGTAAGGACACCGTCATCACAATTAACAGTAACAAAGGGGGTTAAAATCGTTTGCTCTTTATATATCCATTAACAATACTTTAACACAAACTCAAATGACACGTCCACCGCAAGCCCATGTGTAATCAACCAGAATGTGTTAAGTGCACAAATCTGCAACTAACCCCCCAAAACAAAATTTATGTTAAACAGAACTTAACGATTGCTGTTGATATTTTACTATACAGGAAATATGTAATAATTAGGATATGTAAATCTACATGGAAGCTTCTCCTGGGACATACTTGTCCTCCCTGAAACAGCAGCACCAACATTAAATCATGTTGTTGTGTACTTTCCATTGAGCTCTTTGGATCCCTGACAATGGACAGGAACTCTTCATTTTGTGGCAGTGTAGAATCTGTGGCAACCCTACCAAGTAGCCCTCTGTATATGGGCCCCTGCAACTGCTCACCTCCAGGCCAATGAAATCATATGTCAGTGGCCCTATGATGCACCTGATCATATGTCCTGCTGTGACCATCTATGGCATTAGCATCATCCACTATCTGCTGTCAAATTTGAATTCTGCTAGACATATCCCCACATCCTCTCATAAGCTGAATGGCACCATGTTGCCTAAATGCTTCCACAATTACTTCATTCTCATGTTCACTGAAGGGTTTTTTGGGGGGATTTGAAAGCCTGGGTGACATAGTCATAGGTGACATAAAACACAAAAGAAGGATAATGCACATAAGTACAACATAAATAAAAGTTCTTCTAAGATATAACACATAAAAGGTAGTTTTTCAGTATTACCCTCTGGAAAAACAAAGAGCAGTCAAGATATTCACATATAAATAAGGATTTATGTGGTTGTAACATATTACAGTCAAACACAAAGCAAGGTCGGATCCAAAACATGCAAATTAACAATAGCAAATCAAACCTCTGTACAAACAATTTTGTTTGTTCCAATGCAAAAATGGAACTTGGCTCCCTCACTCCCAAAACAACAGGCAAATGACACGTATTGCTAACAAACCATCAGTGAACTGCTGAAAGTGCTATCAAATAAACTGTCGCAAAAGTTGTGTAGAGATGTACCACAGAACATTCAATTTTATGCAATGGCCAGTCACGTCTACCTGGCCAGCACTCCCCTAGTGGTGTCTATGAACCATCCTAGAAGGCTAGCACCCCTGTATCACTGATAATATAGGCGATTTACATTTCACTGAAATAACAATAAATGCATGTAAAGAGAAAAACAGATGTAACATTTGCACTTGTGATGAAAGTTAATACAGTTGTGCGTCTGAGAAATAAAATTCCCTGGCAAAAACCTATAGCATCAGTAAACCACTAAGAAGTGCATACAGATAAAAGTTGCATTTGCTAATGCATATATCTATAGATATTTTTCCTAGTTACATGTGAGCATATCCAATATGTAACTGGAAAATGCAGTCATAACTCATCAGTATCGGTAGTTTTCTGTGCAGATAAATCCAAAATAAAATCTTCTTCTCTGTTACCCACATAAAAAAGTCTCCTCACCTTCAGCTTCCCTAGCTATACATTTCCCTTTTGATAGGGTAGTTTCAGGGTTGTGAGCATGGTGAAGATGCAAATGAAGTGTGAACTCATTAGAATTGCTAAATCCCAAAATCTTGGCTCCATTTAGCCGATATAAACATAGTGCAGGCACTCTCAGTGTTTGTTGCTAATGGATTGCAAGTGTGAATGATTACTGGTAGAGTGAAGGAAAACACAACAGCAAGTCAGACTTCCTTACCTCCAGAGAGTGCATCAGCTAGTTTAGACTTACAAAGTGCAGAAGTAATTTTATCAAGGTTTTAAAAGTAAATAAGCAACATACATTTCATACTTTCTTTTCGTCACCATTCAACCTCCCCTACATTTGCTGAAAACTGTATATTATTGCATTTAATATTGTCAGACATTTTAAGGACAAATGATAAAAAATGTTTTACAGATTGCATGTCTCAGATTACTGGTCAGATAAGAGAAAAATGAGCAACAAACACAGACATAAGACAGAGATAAATTTCTGCTAGCAATAGTCATGGTTGTTTGACCAATCAGTGCACCACATCTAAAATTAATACATGTACAAACAACTCAGAAGACTACAACTGTTATATGTTTTGTTGATGATGTGAATGATGTTGCAGTAGCTTGTATGCACAATCATTTTGATTCTCTGCTGCAAAGCTGTTACTGTGTTTTGAAGTTTCATTGGAGTGAAAGTTCAAATCCAGATCTGTGCAAAATATTTCACGTGTACCAACATACATTTTGTAGTGTTGTTTATTTAATAGATTTCTTTTCTTCTTTTTTTCCTAATTTTCATTTTTGTTAATGTTAATATTTGTGGGGTGTGTGGGTTAGCACAAACGAGGGAAATGGAGAAACACAATAAATGTGATGTAAAGTTCTTGCTAGATGACCAGTACATCAACTACACTTGTGAATCACTTGTTTGTGTGCAGCACATCTGCTAAACACATTGATCCACATAACATATACCATCTGCACACCAGGGTTCAAGTCCCACCTTTGTCTATTAAGGATGATACCTAATAAACACTGATCACAAGGCCAAAACAAGTGTAGCTTTGCTTACCTTGTTTGTGTGATGCTTACTATCACACAAACCTGGACTAGTAGCCCAGAAAGAAAGTAGACATTTTAAATGTCAAAAAGGATACATTGTAGGATTTCTTTTGCTTTCCATAGATCAACACCACCTTGCAATGTTGCATGGCAATTAGCAAGCTTCCCCAAAACCTGCAGTCATTGAACACTTGCAGATTGGAGCAGACAGTCATCAATTTAAAAACAGATGCATTATATCATCTGTGTTTTGGGCACCATACAATCATGGTAAGCAACATTGCACGTCTTTTATTACAAAGAAGTTAATAATGAATAGGAAAATATCCAATGGTTATTTAATCATTCTTGTGGCAGCAGTTATAAGTGTAAAGCTATAATGCAGATGGTCCTGGAAGTGCAAAACCTTTTTTACTGTTGTGACAGTTCAGTTTATATTAACAAACAGTAAAATATCCAAGTGTCATTTCAATATTCCTGTTGCAACAGGTGTATGTTTAGGGCTGCTATGCACATGTTCCTGGGTTTTAATACAGGAAATTCTAGACTTTTTTACTGTTCTTCTGTTTCACATTAAATTAGATATTACTTATAACAATTTATACATAATTAAAAAAATAGTGGGCTGATATCAATTGTATATATGAGGGATAAGAATGGATGGGAAATAAAAAAATTCACCCCAGGGATCACCTCTGTGGCTCTGCTCGACAGTGGCACAGGAAAATAATTTTCTTGGGTGGCAAAAGCCAGGGTACCATTTTGGCTGGGCCTGTATAGGCCCCAGGGCTGATAGCGTAGTACTTACCTATAAGACACCTTTACTGTGGTTTGAAGGTTCCGATGTATGACTGAAGATTTACTGTCTACTATGTTTCTATAAGTATTATTCTGCTATCTGGGCTTGGATGGCCTTTACACTGAAGACGCTTACACAAATGAATGTGTATATAAGGACCTTGTCAGGTCACACACATACATGGTTAGCACCTCAATCTGTTATCTGTATTTATAGACAATTCATGGCTATGTCTGAGAAGCACTTCTTCTGTGGCAAAAATGGAAAATCACCCCTGTAGAAGAAAATGTTTTGCCCATTATGCATAAGTTTGAATCTCACATTGTAAAAATACAATAAAAAATAATTTTAGCAGTGTATAAAGCCAAATAAACATGTGTAAGGTCATGAAATGTATGCTCCCAGTGCATGTCTGCAAAGTTAAGTCACCTAACAGTCCCAGCAGCACACAGCCCTCAAACTAATGTCAAGTGTCAAACTAACCTTCCAATCTCCAAAACATCTTTCCTCTCTGTTTATCACTGTTGCTGTCCACTTAATTTTGTGCAAATGTGATTAGCATCATTTCTCAGGTTTGTGTAGTACCAGTAAATGCAATAACAGGGACTGGCAAGAAATCATTATTTGTTATTACACTGGGTTTGAGATTAGACATGTCTGGTGTTAGAGTGGAAGTTGCCCAATTTAGAGCACAGAGGTGGGATCAACAGGAGTACAGAATTTTTATTGGACTCCTGGTAAAGTGCCACAGACAAAGGCTTTTGCAGGGAGACTAAACCAATTCCCAGTACAAGTCTGTGGCTTGGAATAGTCTGGCCAAGGCTGCGTCCAGTGTGACTGGCATTCTACACACAGGATAAAAGTGCAAGCACCTCAACAACCCAAAAAAGTGCAAGAGTGATACACTCAACCAGTGGTTGAATGAGTTCTGAACTAGCAACATCCTACAGTTGTGTAAGTATGCTAATAAAGAGAATTTATAAAATATAGAAAGCTAAATACTGGTAAGACGCGTATGCGTAATGCTTTTCTGTTTTTTTTTTCTTTTCACAGCTAATTAGGCAGGCCTATGCCACACATCTACAGAGACTGAGGGAAGCAAATGGTATGTATGCAGTACAAGAGAAGCATTATTGTAGCTTTAAAATTAAATGCATTTTTTATATGTAGTAGTAGCAAAGTAAGCATGCATATCCTAACTGTAAAAGCAAGTATGCAAATATCAGACTGTATCAAAAAACAGCTTTAGGAGTCAAGTGTAAGACTGTATTCAGAGCATGTGGGTTCAAATACCACAAGCAACAAGTATACAATACTGCAATTCTTTAATAATATTACATAAATTAAATTCTACACAAGTGCCATAAATGCCCCTGCTGTTAACTTTAATCTGTATACTTGGCCAAGCATATGTGTGATATATGCACACTGCAAGTTGTACTTTGAGGAATGTGTAATTATAGTCTGTATTTGTTAGGAAATATACTTAAATGTAAAACTTCAGATAAAATAGATGTGTCATTGTGATAATGCATTATATGTTACATATGAAAGTACTAATTTTATCTCTTTGTTTTCTCTGACCCCAACTCTTATCTTTTTTTTTTTTATTTTCTATTATGTGTCATGAAAATGTCTCCATGTCATCCATCTGTAACAAATAACTAAATGCTTCACAGCACAGAGAAGTAGGCCAATCCCAGTGGCTCAGCCTCCACCAGCTCTGGCACTGATGCCCAGCACACATGCGACCCAATCTGGCAGTACTGCCTCTGCTGCCCCTACACTACCTTTGGCCTCAGGTAGCACCACCTTGGCAGCTGGAGCTGTGGTACACTCTGAGACTACTAGCAGAGGTGGGGATTTTATCACTCACCAGGAGATGCCAGGGTGGCTGCGTAGGGTCATGCACAGTACTACTGGTGTATGCCTATGCCATATGGAGAGGCTAGTCTCCCTCATGGCCCATAGGAGAAGGAGATGTCAAGCACTCCAGCAGTCAGTAGAGTAGGGAGATGGTGATGACAGTCCTGTAGATGAGTACTAGATCCTCACTGGCCCCATGCTTGATAGGCATGGCCTGCATTGTCTCCTCCATCACCCCAATCATGATGTCCTGCAACCTTTTATGTCCCTCACTATCCGTGTATCTTGTAGTGTTTGTCCTGTTTGTTTGCATTTGCTTCCTTATCTACTGACCCAGAAATACCAACATCCCTTACCCAGCATTCTACTCTTACTGAAGTAAAAAAAAAAAAATGGGCACCTGTTCCCACAAAAAATATTGTCCCATACATAGCTCTCCATTTCACACACGTGTTTTCATAACACGCTTGATTTGGTCCAATTGGCTATACAAGATGACTGCATTGTTGTCACCCCTCTTTGTGGAAGTGACGGTCCAAACTCAGATAATATTCTGTACATATTTTCATCTTGAACTGTTGAAGAAGTGGGTAGCTATGTTTCTTTCCTACCTTCCTCCTGCACATTCCTATATTTCTTTCCCTTTGTTCTTTCCCCTGCTTGCCCCCATTTCACCACTTTCTTATGTAGCCCATTTTAACGCCTATAATTTGATCAAAAAATAAAATCACACACTTTACACCTAAGTAACAATAAATAATGGACCTCTTAACTTTTTGGCCTCTGTGTTTGTGTGGAATTTGGTATCTCACACCAATGCCAAGCAATGGTAAATGGCTCTTCTGTGGTGTGGTTATCTCTGCACAATGCTGTTTAAACACTCTGCACTACATCAACACACAATAACACACGGTGAATGTAGTATAAAGAATAATTTCATTGCATTATAACTACTTATTTAAAAGTATTACATACACCTGGATTCCAACTCTATATCATCTGGACTCCAAAAGAAATGTGTCAATGCATATACACCTGCTGCCACAGAGTCAGCTAAGCTGTAGGTGTGTCTCATGCACTCACTAGTGAGAACACTCATAATTTTAGCAATGAGCCTCATGTTTGTGCACTATTTAGCAATGCACAAACAGGGAAAGTGATAGAAATCTATAGCTCGCATGCACAAACACTTTGCCAACCATCATACAAATCCACTGCTCAGTGGTGCACTATGCAAGTTGGACAATAGCATGCATTATTTTTGTTTACTGTCTGCATAGTCTTCATTCCATAAAACTAGATGTGGGAACACAAACAAAATGAAGGCATTATCTAAGAAAATAACACATATTTAAAATGCAGCCATCTGTCACCTCCCCTATACACTGCAACCTTGGTTTCTTAGTACTTGTTCACAAATATATCAACTAAGTACATAAATAAATAACAAATGTTGTTTTATATACCATGCACATCTTTATAATAACAATACACATTCAGATTTTCCAATAGAGTGGACAGCTGTTTGCATATAGTTTGTAAAGCTGCCTCTTAAAGTAACTGCACACTGGAAATGCAACAGTAAATAGTATGCATTGTGCACTCATCAAATTGTTAACATGTAGAACTGTAATATTTTGACAGCTGGACATGACCAGCTATCCATTTTATGCAGGTCTCCCAACATCTTCTCTCAAGCATCCAGTGCTGATGTCATTCATTATAAGTTGTCCTGCAGCCTTGTAAAAGTCACACTTGTGCTGTTGCACTTGCGTAAAGTACTGAGTTCTCTCGTCTGTGTTCTTAGGTAGATGTTCTAATCTCACTTCAGTCAGCTGGGGGTTTTGTGTGTCTGTGTGTGATTGTGCACTTGCTTGACATTAGAGAGAACATTATAGATCAGCATGTGGGACACTGCTATTACCATCTTCTTCTCACCAGATACTACTCATGTCATTACCTATAAACTGTTGTCTGACACTCACCCAGTCAGACTTGCGCTGTGACACTTGCCTTAAATACCAAGTTTTCTAGTCAGTGTATTTAGATAGGTAATGGTTCTGTTCTTACTGTAGTTAACTAGGTGTGTGTATGTGTGTGTGTGTGTGTGTGTGTGTGTGTGTGTATGTGTGTGTGTGTATGTGTGTGTGTGTGTGTGTGTGTGTGTGTGTGTGTGTGTGTGTGTGTGTGTGTGTGTGTGTGTGTGTGTGTGTGTGTGTGTGTGTGTGTGTATGAGTGTGTGTGTGTGTGTGTGTGTGTGTGTGTGTGTGTGTGTTTTGTGTGTTTGTCCACTTGCTTGAAATTAGAGAAAGCATTTTACATGAGCACTTGCTATGACCATCTTCTCCTCACCAGACACTGCTGATGTCATCACCTGTAAACTGCCTGACACTCTCCCAGTCAGACTTGTACTGTGGCACTTGCAGAGTTCTCTCATCAGTATACTTTGAGAGGTAGGGATTCTGTTCTCACTGCAGTCAACTGGTGTGTGTATATTTGTGTACTTTCTTATTACACTAGCCTGTGGGGCATTGCTATTATCTTCTTCTTGTCACCAGACTCTGCCAAGGTAATCAGCTATACCTGATTTATGGATGTGCAGTATTTCCATCAGGATAGGGTATGAGACCAGCCTGTAGGTCTGGCACAAGTTATCTCATCCTATCTTACACTGATTACAGTGACAGAGCTTTCAGTCTATCCACATACATCATGGCATGGTTTGTGGACCTTGTATTTTCTTGATGAGAAACCCATGTTCTCTCCAGCTGCTGCAGGTGCCTGGTGATGTACATGCAAAAGGGAGCATTCTACTCTATTAGTGTTCTAATTAGGGTCACGTACAGTGCTGCTATAACATCCTCAAATCTGCATATGATGGCCTCACTTATGAGGTGCACAATATAGCCTTTCCATACCACTATGGAAACTTGGTAGTCAAAGTTCAGATTGTTATTTACGTGTGTTCCAGGTCCTGCACAACTGGGTTTGAACATAGGGGGGGGTGTTGTTAATGCAGTAATTAGAAGTGAATTCCATTTTTCAGGAGTCAGACATAATGAGACATTTTTGCATTTATTTGTATACCATGTGACTTTGGCACCAGTCATTTGCCCATGTTAGCCCCTCATGTAATATGTTAACATCATTGGTGGACTCAATGATTGTACCCGATATGTAATAATCAGGAAACTTGGTAAATCAGAGGCTGTATACTTTAGTCTAGACTGTCAGGAAACAGATATCAAACAGTAAAGGGTCCAGCACAGATCCTTGGGGTATACCAGTGATGACAGCTCTACTGGTAGAGGTTAATTCGCCAACTTTCACATTATGTGTTCTGTCAGTGAGCCAGTTGGTTAACCTTCTAATGACATAAGGGTTAATCCCTAGCTTGGTGAGTTTCTCAATGATACCTGATTAGGGGATTGTGTTCAAACCCTGACAGCCGCAAAATATGCCTTTTCACTGTGCAGTCCTTACTGTACCATGTCAATATGTGATTAGTGTTCCTGCTATAACTGTCTTCCATTTACATGCCCTCATCTCTGTGCATTATGATGTTTCACCTGTTCTCTTTCCCTGAATGCATTCCTACAATTCATCTGTATGTCCCTATTTAACACACACACACTTCCCTTGGCCTTGACTGTTTATTTTAAATGGCAGTCCATGTACCATTACAGATCATTTATACAATTTTTGTTTTCAATATCTGAAATGGTATTCCACAATACTCTGCAGGGTATACACTGTCCTGCAATGTGTTTGGACCATATACATTGCTATCTTATTAACCCTGGTAATCATTGTGGCATTCCAAACAATCCCACACACCTAGCTTGCCTAAAGATAAACATGCCTATATGTCTGCTGGTATCCATGTTGCTTTAAACAATTTCCTGGCCAGCAATACTAGTGACAGCCACAAAACTGTGCTTGTTTGCATTTAAATGCAGTGTATGGCATGAATATGTAATTAGCACTAATGTTCACCATGCAAACATGTAAATTCCATGAATGCTTCTAGGGAAGCCTACATGGAGTTATTGAATCCCATCATTAATTGTTTTCATATGTTAGATTTTGCCATGGTTTTCATAGTAATGTTTTATCATTACATTCTTATACCTTACTTTTGTAACTTTTTCTATATCATCAGTTTTTATTTTCCACAAAAATATTTTTTCTTGGCAAAATTGTATTTCTTCTTTTATACACTCTTTTTTTCTTTTAATCTTTTTTACCATACCCCAAATTTTATCATACTTATATTTATACAGTTTTACTACTAACCTTTACTTTTTCTTCATTATCCAGTTTGTACAAATGCAATGATGCAGTGTATACCATTGGGTTAATTACCCGCTTTCTTCTTTATTTACAAACAAAACTCTTCTTTTTACTGAGTTTAATCTAGAACCCCATATAAATAAAAAAAAAAAAATTACCTGCAATAATTCAATTTTAAACACTGTTGGTAAAATGAATACATTTTCTAACAGTGCAGTTTTTCCCTTTAGTACTGAATTTCCCAAATATGCCTTTTTCTGAATAATGTTCTCCAAAAAAGATTTGTTTTATTTCTTCAATTGTATTTTCCCATTGAATTCTACTTACCTCTTTAATACCAAATTTTATACGTAACACAGAAATGTCATTTTTTGTGAACTATATACCCCAGTCTTTACTATATCAACTAAAAATTTGCTTTTCTCTTTATTTAAAGTCATCACTTTTTTCTCTATGTAATAATTTGTGCAAATTATTACCTCTTTTAACCAAATTTCTTTTTGTGATTATTAGAATGTAATTTCATATGTTAACAGAACTAGAATACATAACCCTTCAAGTGTTATATACCCTGCCTCCTTCATTTTGCAATTTATTTCACATATTATAACATTTGTAACTAATGCAAAGGGTATGCAACTTGCTGAAAATCATTCTTTTACACCACTCTTCATATGTCCCTCTTGGATTAACCAGCCATTTACAATTATTTTTATTATTATTATTATTATTATATGCTGGCATGCAACATTTTCTAACGTTCTCACTTATATTATATTCTTAATTTAACTTATATTATATTCTTTCATTAGTACCACTACAATTCCATGGCAAATGTCTTATTAAGGTCTCCTATCATAATTTTACTTCTTCTTTTCAGGTCATAATATCATCCACAATTTCTCTATCATTAATAATCATTGACACCCCTTCCCTTTATAGTATATATGCTGTCTTCCATAATATTTTCCATTTTAGTTTCAAATCTTTTTTGTATTATTTTTGTAAGGATCTTATAATCATTAGTATTCAGTATTTTTGGTGTCCAGTTTTTTAATTGTCTTTTATCTTCCTTCTTCCATACAAATTTAAGTATTTTACTACATAGGTCTTTATACATAAAACCTTCATTCAACCATTCATTTAAAACCATTAAAAACTATTTATTTCCAATCCCTTAAATAATAATACATTTCACACCATGTTCTGTCTGGACCTCCAGCCAAATCTATATTAACTTGTCCTAATATTCTATCTAGATCATTTAAGGAAATCTCCTTTTCCAACTCTTTGTTCCTATCTTTTAACTTTTTTATCTTCCATGTTTTTTTTTTACTATTTTCTTTTTTCTTTAAACATTTCTTGTACATAATATATTAAACTATTCATAATCTTTTCCTGAGTTCTTTCTATTTCTTCTTTTGCATTTTTATTTCTCTCATTACACTACCTTCTTCCTTTAATAATCTGCTTAAGTAACTTGATACTTACTCACTTTTTCCTTGTAAAAAGTACCTTTGATTATATAACAATTCTTGCATTTTTTCTTGATTTCTTTCATATAATTCTTTTTCTTTGTCAAAGTACTTTCTACCATTATGTTCTAAATCTTCCAATGCATCATTATATGCTCTTTTATCTTTTCTTTTTCTGTTTTTCTATCATATTGCCAATTTGGAAAACATGCTTCTATATTTTCCTTAAATATCATCCACCATTCAGACCAAGTTTTATAAATGTTCTCATAGCAATATATTTCCATAACTTTATTACTAATCTCTTTCCTTCTTCATTACATGCTTTATCGTGTATCCTTTTCATACGTTTGTCTGTTCTTATCTTTTTTCTTACTTTTATCTCTAGCCATATTGCAAGATGATCAGAAAATCCTGTTACAAATACTTCTCTTTATTTTATAACTAAGTCTTCTGATACTATAAAATACACTCTATATATATATATATATATATATATATATATATATATATATATATATATATATATATATATATATATATATATATATATATATATATGAAATTTTGACCCAGAGTTTTAACTTATCACTTCGTATAACTTCTAACATTTCTAATATAGCATTTCATTTATTTTTACGCTTGACTCTTAAATCACAAAATCTCCTGTTATTATAACATTCATTTTTTATCACTACATAGTCTAAAATCTGATGAAATAAGCTTTCACTTTTCTTTCCAGTTAGTATACACTTATAGTGTTATAATTCTATATACTTATCCTTTCCATTTTAAATCTACAATGGTTAATCTTCCCATTTTTTGCTAAAATTATATCTAATATATTTTCATATTTCTACAGAATATGGCTATTCCAGAATATCTCTCATTTCCCAAATTCCAGATTATCTCTCCTCCTCATAGTTTCTCTGTTTTTAATTTTTCTTCATTTGTTAAAATCTTGTGTCTTCTAATATAATTCCATCTACATCATGTTTCATACCACTCCAAAATTCCTATTTTTTTTACTATATTCTTAATACTATTCAGACTGACAGAAAGCACTGTAAAATTTTCATTTTCCTTGATTCATGGTTTCCTACATTCACAACTAATTACCAGGCTAGCTTTCTTAATAGACTATTTTAAGTCTAACAAATTTCCTTCATAAAGGTGAGAATCAAACACTGTACCTTGTCAGGGAGTTAAACACCATAACCATTATACCAAATCCTAAACTTTAGCTGTAGATATTCCTTTCCATTTCCTTTCTTTTCTTTTGTGCTTATCCCTTGAAATTTTATTTTGCTGTATACCCTTTTACAATAGAATTCTTTTTTTCCCCTTTTACTGCCTCCCAGTTTATATCTTCTTTATCATTTATTTCAGAACCTTCTTCTATGTCCTCTTCATTTTTTTTCTCATCTAATTTTTCTTTTATTTCTACTACTTCTAAACTTTTTTTCTCTTTTTCTTTTTCCTTATTGCTATTTTCATTTTTGCAATGCATCCATATATGTCCAATTTTGTTACATTTATAACATTTCAATTCATATTGTTTACATCATGTTACATTTCCCTACAAATATAACATTTTCTTTTGCTACTGTTACTTATCCAGTGTCCTTCTTTTCCACAAAAGAAATATGGTTTCGATAGTCCTCAGTATTTTACAACACCTCTGTTCTTCTCCACATTTATTATGCTTGGCATATGTGTAATTTTTTGTTCTATTTTAACACAATATTGCAATGCCAGCCAGCAGTCCATTAAGCCCCCTTGTCGTAACCATTTGCAATGTCCAGTACTTATTTACATAAGGCTTCAAATGTCCTTTCAAAATCTCTCTCTCTACCTCTGTTCAAAATTGTACATGAATTTTCTTTTTTGTTTCCCTTTTAAATGCTTTCATCACATGAAGATTCCATGGGTTAGAATATTTCATTTTTTATATTCTTCAAGAATATTTTCCATTGAAAAGACAGTCTCAAAATAATGTCACAAAATGTCTCTTTGTTAATAAGAAGAAATGGTCTTACATCATGTGCTTTTACACCCTAAGGAGCTATTAAATTGTCCCACACTTCATACCTTTCCATTCTTTGTCTTCTTTACTTTGAATTCTTACTAACTACTTTCATTTTCATTTTCTTCTGCCTTCTTTTCTGCTACTCAATTTTGCCTTCTTTGACTTTCTCTGTATGTTTTCTTTGCCTTCTCACCATTATTCTTCTGGATTGTGTCTGCATCCTCCTTTTGTATTTCCTCCATAATATCACACCATGAAACATCTCCTTCATTTTCTGGCTCACTCTACACTACCATTTCTTTAAATCATCCCACAACTCTCCCAACTGGAGGGATGTAATTATGCATCCGTCATTTGCTGACTCATACCCATCAAACATGTTTCATTGAAATATTTCTTCAGAATCCTGCTCACATTCTCTGGTCTCAATATTTGCTTTCTCCTTCATTTCTTTCACTACTCCATCATCTCCTCTCTGCATTTGCCTTCCTGTTTCTACAGGCCACCTCTGTGCCTGGAATGGAAAGAGGAAGTGCTCCTTTAAAGTGGTTCCCACTCACAATAATGAAAAGAGGGGAAGTTCCAGAATACCTTTGCCAAAATTCTGTTAGTAGTATAAATACCAGCTTGAATATTCCCTGGAAAGATGCAACCAGCCTAGTGAGACTAGCCCAGTCAACAAAGGTTAAGTAAAATAAGTAAGTAAAATGTTCACTTTA
Organism: Protopterus annectens; assembly: GCF_019279795.1. Lineage (NCBI taxonomy): Eukaryota > Metazoa > Chordata > Ceratodontiformes > Protopteridae > Protopterus > Protopterus annectens. The sequence goes on along the minus strand of NC_056729.1, from coordinate 1,926,694,151 downwards.
ATAGGTTTATTTTTTTATGCTTTTTGCCACTATTTCCTCCCTCCATGAAGCTGTTTTTCCAGTGGTACATAGCTAATTCATTCCAAGACACCAGAAGGTTCTCCAGTGGCAGTGTGAGATCTGTTTGGAGAAGGCAATCATTTGAGTAGCTGCGATGTTCCTTTTGTGTCCTGACATTAATAAGGGCATTTATACTGGATCTAAATCTAGCCATAAAGAGGAGAATAAGTGATCTGTCTTATTACAGAGACCCACAATATGTTCTTGTATTACAACATACTTCTGCACACTTGTTGTGAAGGATATTGCCAAACAGTTGGGATATGGAAGTGATCAACTAGCTGTGCCCCACTTTTCCTCTAGAATGGGCATTGCAATCCACTTCTGTCAGCTTCATCATTGCTCAAAATGCTTATCAAACTTAGGTTTTCTGGGGCACGGTTAGGGATTTATCATAGGTATATAATATGTTAATGACCACCAGGGCCTTTATAATTCTAGACATGCAACCTAACCCAATGTATCTCTATGTATCATATGTGCTTTTTAGGAGAAGGTGTGTTAGGAAGCTTCTAGAGTTTATTTGGGAGGATATCTTAGTTTGGGAAATAGTGTACACTGAGATTTGAATCCAGACATATTGATGATGTATTTACATTTACCTATTGCTTAACCATTTGACCTAATGGACATCATGAAAAGAACAACCAGATACATTGATGGGATCCCTGTACATCCCAGGAGCTATCTACTTTCATTTCCTCATTTTATTTTATTTTTCTTAACTAGGTACTTGTAAGTTCACTTATTTTGGTATAAGCACATCTTTTGGAAAGGATAGATCTTATCTTAAAATCTTAAATTTTTTCATCAGTTCTTATACTACAAGCTGTTTGTTTTTTATTAATGAATCATTCAACTCACTATATTCACTTTTTTGTCTAAAATATTTGGTTAAGTAATGAAATTATCTATAATTTCCAATGAGAATTGGTTTCTTGTAAAGAAACAAACAAACAAAAAAGAAATTAAATGATGGAAACAACTGCATATTTTTTACTAAGCTAAAAATAATTCCTTAAGTTTCCCTTATTTGTGCTATCTTGTTGTCCTCATCTTATTAAATGTAAAATTATTAAATTCTTATAAGATTTGTTCCTTTTTTGGCATATATGAATGTTGCTTACTGTACCTTTTTATGTTACCTAGCTAATCCTCTTACAATGAAAAATAAATCACATTTTTAAATCCAGAGCTCCCAGTTTCCTTATAAACTGCCTTTCATAGGATCATCATTTCTTGAAAAATAATATTAAGGCTTGTTATGAGTTATGAAACTAAAAAATAAGCTGTTTCCTGGGATTCGATAAAGTTTACATGTGTGTGCGGTGATGGACAGTGAGCAGCAGCATTCATTGCATATTCATGCAGCACACTGCATCTAAATATAAATAAGTGAGGTTTTATTTCTGGCAATAGTGTTGCCAGCCAGGAAACTGTGTAAGCAAACATGGATTGCAATCCTGTTTAAATCAGAGCACTGAAGGTCTGCGGTTTTGCTCGGAATGCCACAGTGATCACTAGGGATTAACAAATATCTCTTAATCTCTTAGTCAAGACATCTGGACAAAGGCCAAAGTAATGGGGAGACAATGACCCAGAAATAGGAACAGATTTGATATATTTGTTATTTAGAAATGGATACGTGTTCTGAAGGATTTGAAGTCTGAAACTCAAATGTGTGTGATTATTGCGTCACATCAGTCCTGTGATCATCTCAGTGGTATTGTAGAAAACCACAAATTTGATATGGAGCAGACCAAAAGATATAATGGCAAAATGTGGACATTCTGTGAAGATCTGGACAGTTGACAGGAATGATTGTTAAGTATATGGCCCAAACACAGTATAAGACAGTTTCTACAGGGCAGTTTATTGTGAAATCCCATTCTTGGCACTCTGCACTGAAGTTGTGTAAATTATTTGTAAGGGTACATGGACTGCCATGTAAAATAAATACTCAGGGGAAGTGTGTGTATTGAATAGGGACACACAGATGAATTGCAGAAATAAACACTGGCAAAGAGGACAGGTGAAACAATCTAATGTCCAGCAGATGAGGGCATATCAATGGAAGATAGTTGTAGCAGCAACACCAATCACATATTGATCTGGTACAGTAGGGACTGCATAGTGAAACTGTCTATTATGTGACTGACACACAAGGTGAAATAACAATGGGGAGGATGTCTGTGTGACATAAGCATCCTTAAATGAATAATGCAGACGACATCTATCAGAGACTTTACATACAACTGGGGTACGGAGCATATTGCAAAGCCCGAATATGAGTGAATCTCAGAAGAGATCTCCAGCAAGTGGGACACAGGTAAAGTCTCATGGACAACATTAAAAGAAACAAGCACAATCATGGACAATATCCGAATAATACAACTAGTAATCCCATATCTCTGACATAACATATGTTACTTAGAGTGATCAGAGATGATTCTGCACAAACACACTTGTACAACCATTATGATACGTCAACATTGCACTGCAACATCTGCTGGAGGTGTTAGGAGGGACACTGCTATATCTGTATGCAACATTATGATCAATACAGGCAAGTTGAATAGTGTGCACATTTTATATATACATATATATATATATATATATATATATATATATATATATATATATAAAATATAAATATATAGATATATGTACAGACATACATATGGAACAATCCGCACTGGAAATTAATGTTGTCAATCACCTATGTATGTGCTTGTGCAACATCAGAACGGGTTGCTCACATGCATCTGGCGTAACAACTTGATGGGGGTTAATGTTTATAAAACAAAAAGAATACCTTGGTATAGAAAATAAGATGTGTGACAGCTCACTGTGGCAAAGGTAGTACACTTCTAGAAGATGTGTATAGAGGTAATGAAGAAGAATACGTTGTGCTCAGTTATTGATGTGATGAAGGCTATGAACTATTGTGGTATTTTGGCCTGTGATGTGGATGTTCTTCACATATTCAGTAGTTGTGTTATATACAAGGGTGTACTCAGTACTGTGGCCACATGCTGGTGGACGTTCCACATACCATCTACCTCAAAATACAGGTCACATACCTATTGTTCTGATTAGAGAGTGTATTGTCTATATTATACTTGGGTTGTTTGTTTCTTTATCTGACGTAACAAATCCCCCCGTCTTTTTGTGTCATTGCAGGTGTTGTCATGGCTGTAGCAGCAATGTTTGGTGTGTGTTGATACTGTCTGTATTGTACTAATATCACAGTTGCACAGTTGGAGTCAATTATTGGCCACAATCTGTAGTCCTTCAGACAGCTGTTTGGACAAAGGATGTGTATGTCATCCCTGATGTCTATGTCTTAAATAATGGAGAGGAATGGGCCCGGTGGACACCATTGTTGTCCGCACCTGATAACTGGACCTGAGATATGTCACTTTTTGCATTTCAACATATTTATGCTCAGCGTATGTGATACAGTGGTTCCCCCTACTTGGCGATATAGGTTTTTATGGCCACATCTGACAGTGTTAAGTGAAAACCTCAGTGAAGATTTGTGTTAAATACCCTGGGCTTGTCAAGTTCAAATGCATAATGGTGTTGTTGTCATGCATGCCCTCTGTGACCTCTTTGAGGACATCTAACAGATGTAACAGACATGATGTAGCATTAACAATTCACACATCTCTCTTGCACACAGCTGTGTTATTACTAGTGTCCATTTAGAAAAGTTCCATGATGACATGTTGGTCTAAATCACAGATGAGGAGAGTCAGCATGTGTCTATACAGGCATGCATCAGGTGTTGTCCCCCAACTCACATGGATGCATGATGATGTACAACCTTCTACAGAAACATAATCTGTGTGGAGAGGGTGTGTTGAAGTATGTATTCAACTGTGTCAAGAAGGTGTATGTGCTGACTCATGAGATATGCGATCTGTGATGTTGTCACAGCCCATTAGTTCTGTGTGATAGGCCTGGATGTAGCCAAGACAGTGCATACTGCCATTTCTCATCTGGCCTAAAGTTTGGACACTAGAAGCTGTAGTTTTATTGGCCATTTTGGGTCAATTCTAAACTCCTTGATTTGTCTCTCTTAAAACCCGGCTGCCTCGTGGTTTTGGCATCTTTTCAGGCTTGCTAGTTGTTGCTGAAGCACCTACCAAGGGGAGAAAATGCTGAGAGAAGAAAAGGAGCCACTTTTATGATTTTAAAGTATTTTCTTCTGATTTTGTGTTAAGATTTATTGCTTTGCTGCCTATGTGTTGGCATTTTCAGGCTTGCTAAAGTTTATATCTGTACCAGAAACAGTATTTAGAACACATCTAGAGCCTGTTTACTGCATTTCCTGTGTTGCACTTAATTTAAAATAGTTTTTTTCTCTTAAAACTGCATTTTACCTGACTTTGGCCTAGCACTCAAGCGTGGGGTCATTTGTTGCACTGTGTGAATATTCTTCTACTTGTGTATCTCTGCTACCTTTAAACTAAAACAAAAAAAGAAAAAAACAAAAAAATCTTGCTTTTTTCCCACTTTCTGAAATTTAAGAAAGTTCAGTTACAGATTTGCTGTTCTGAACTGTTTGTAAGTTTCTAGAAGGCCAGTGCTTGCTTGGGCTAAAGGGAAGTCTCTGTGTTCACCAGTGGCAGTGGTTAACACTGAACAGCCTGCCTGTCCCTGTAGGAGTGGTTACTGCCTAGAAGCTGTAGTTTTATTGGCCATTTTGGGTCAATTCGAAACTCCTTGATCTCTCTCTCTTAAAACCCTACAACTCTCTTTTGTGCGGTTTTGCGCACTGAGCAGCGTCGGGCAGCGCCGCCTAAACAGGTTTAAACTATTCCAGGCTCCACAAAGTCTGCTCTTCACTTTTTCCCTTAGAACTGTTCAAACTCTCAAAGTAAGCACTCTATTCTCTTTCTAAAGCCCTGCACTTGCTCAGTTCTTGTAAGGAAACACTAACTAAAACACTACACCCTCCTAGACTTCTCATAAGTACTAGGCTCCTGATTGGGCCTTCCTGATCAAGTGAAAAATCAGTTCCCTTTACTAATCTGATCAGTGAAAAAACAGTTCCCTATACTAATCTGGTATGTCCAAGGGTCAGTTTCAGGGTTACTCTGCAGTCCAGCTGGTGAATCTGGGAATTTTGAGGCAATGTTACAATTGCCTTATGTACATAGACAACCCTCTCCTCCTTCCAACAAACTCTAATACATGTGAGAGATGCAATTACACAGCCAAACTAGAGGCAGAGCTCTCTCAACCCAAGACTGGCACAGTCAGTCAGGAGGAAAAGGTAATCACCCGCACCACAAATCCATTCTCACATAGACCTACTGCATCTGCATACCCAACACATAAACACACAAAAACATACTCGGAGGCTCTAAATAAAAATCTGCCTAAGCAGCAAAGACCTCCAAAGCAGATATCCAAGCAACAGCCAGCCCTCAACAATACCCACAAATCACATATCTCACAAAGTCAGTGTGCCTCACAGTCACAGCCCTTAAGGCTAAACAACACACCACATACACTTGTTATAGGGGACTCTATTGTCCGGCACACTGATGTCCCACTCACCAGACTGAACAAGGAGAAGGTCACTGTAAGCTGCCTGTCGGGTGCCAGAATCCGCCACATAACGCAAGCACTCAAGTCACTCCAAAGCAAGTACAAATATGACTCCGTCATTGTCCATGCTGGTGTGAATGACCTGAAACATACCTCCCTGGACTACATGAAAAGAGACATAGAGGAGCTCTCTGATCATGTAGCCCAGGCTGGTATGACCCTGACCTTGAGTAGCATCTTGCCCTCACGAAGAATGATGCCACAGTATAATGACAAAATGATCAGTTTCAACAATTGGCTAATGTATTGGTGTCATTCAAAGGGGATCCAGTGTCTGTCAGCCTGGGATGACATGCTCGACAACACACGTTGCTTCGCTAGGGATGGCTTGCACCTGTCACCCTTAGGCTTTCGTATACTGGCCAAGGCTCTTGCCACCCCCATACTGCCATTTTTAGGCAAGGCTCAAAGGACAAACCCACCTCCATAGACAACCCAAGGATAAGAAAACCAAAGGTAATGCTACTCAATGCCAGAAGTCTAAACCTCAAGATGCATGCACTCGAGGCTCTCCTCAGTATGGAGAAAATCTATGTCTGTGCAGTAACAGAAACCTGGTTCAAGGCTCCTGAGAGCACCCCAACACTACCAGGTTATTACTCATACCATGCTTTTTGGCCCCAAAACTCAGACCGAAGCACAAAAGGAGAGGGAGTATCTATATTCATCAAAGATACCTACACCTCCAGTTTAGTGGCACTGCACGAAACATCGGAAACCATCCATGTGCAACTAACAACAGGCAAAACTGCCTTTCAGCTTGTAGCCTGCTACAGATCACTCTCCCTTTCACAGGAACCCCACTTGGCATTTCTGAGAACACTGGAGAATATGAAGGTCTCTCCAAACACTATGTTATTGGGTGACTTCAACTACCCAAACATTGACTGGGAAAACTACTCAAGCCCAAACACCCTCGCCCAATGGTTCCTTGAATTTCTAAACTCTAATACAATGGAACAACTGGTCACCACTCCCACAAGAGGGAATAACATATTGGACCTGGTCATCACCAACATGGGGACTCTATGTTCCACACCAGAGGTCCCCTCATTGGTAAGATCAGACCATAAACTAATTTCCCTGGACATCCATATCCCGTCCCCACCCCCAGCCAAGGAAATCACTGTAAAGAATTTCTCAAAAGCTAACTTCACATTTCTCAAGACTGAGGTGGAATCCTTCAAAGCCCTCGGGCCAGAGGATAATACAGCCCAATCCACAGAATCCTTTACAATTGCATTCTATGAGCACATGCAGGAATGCATGGATCGTGCTATCCCAAATAAAACCAAGACTCACTCCTCCAGAAACAGGAGACCTGTCTGGTGGACCCCAGCCATAAATAAGCTATCCAACAGAAGGAGGAAGCTACTACATGACAGAGCAAAATCCCAAAAAGGGAAGGCATCTCTGATCAGTATTAGCAAGAAACTACGATCCCTCATAAAATCATCAAAGGCCAGTTTCAAAAGAAAAATTGCCCTAGACACTAAAGATAATCACAAGGCCTGCTTTAGTTATGTCAGGAATATGGGTGGAAACTCCCAGATATGCTCTGAATTGTTGCATAACGGTACAAAATATACTGAACCTACAAACATAGCCAACATCCTGGCAGACAGATTCAGTGCTAACTTCTCCCCCCTTCCCCCTCAAAGGAGCAAATGCCTATCCCAACTGAATGTAACCTCCCTGACATCACAGATGCACAGGTGAAAGCTGCCCTCTCCAAAGCAAAAACACTGCATCTATGGGACTGGACAGTGTCCCAGGCTGTGTCTTACATGAGCTCCAAGAAGAACTGAACCCTCACATTAAGTCACTGTTCAAACTTAGCCTTACTACAGGATATGTACCCAAAGAATGGCCTACAGCTACAGTGGTCCCACTCCACAAAGGTGGCTCCACAATGGACCCCGGGAACTATCACCCCATAAGCCTGACTAGTCTGGTCTGTAAAGCTATGGAGCGTATTATCATGGAACTCATAAACAAAGACATTGGGAGCCTCCATACACTGGACCCTACCCAATTCGGCTTTGTTAAGGGCAGATCTTGTCTTTTAAACCTAGTTGATTTCTTTGAAACAGTTACCAAAGCCATAGATGAGGGCAAGGTAGTCCACACAGCCTACCTGGACCTCGCAAAAGCCTTTGACACAATACCCCACTCGAGCATCATAAATAAGCTTATCAGCTTAAATATCAACCCCTATATCACAAGATGGGTTGCAAACTGGCTCAGGGATAGAACCCACATGGTCAGAATCACAGGTGCCATGTCCGAATCCAAACCAGTTACAAGTGGTATCCCACAAGGCTCAGTTCTGGGACCTCTCTTATTCGGTATATACTTCTCTGAGGTTCAGGCTAACATGGGGGGACTATGACTGCAAAGTTCACAGATGACTGCAAACTGGGAGCCATAATCAACTCTCCAGCTGACACAAGCATCCTCCAAAAGGGTCTCACGGAGACGAATGCTTGGTGCCAGAACCACGGCCTCAAGCTAAATGCTAATAAGTGCATAGTCATCCCCTTTGGGAAAAACAAAGTGCCCACAAATTACCACACAGGTGGTAATCCATTAAGTACGGAAGAAGTAATTAGAGATTTGTGGACCAATGTAGATAGTAATCTCTCCTTTGATAATCACGTTGTCAAAGTGGTTAGAAAGACCTTCTATATAGCCCACCTTATCACGAAAGGGTTCGCATCTAGATCAAGAGAGGTCATTGTGCCCCTCTACTCGTCACTCATCAGGCCCATAATTAAATACAATGCCCCTTTTGGGATGTACCTTACCCAACACCTGCAGCAACTGGAGAGACCCCAAAAGTACCTCACCAAGAGGATCATGGGCTACAAACAGATGTCCTATGCAGCTCGACTAAAGAAACTCCAGCTCTACTCAGTTGTTTACTGCTTACTCCGAGGCAATCTATGCCTGGCGTACAAAGCCATGTCTAACCCAGAATTAATGGACATGCTCCACCTGAAAAAATCCAAATCCCTTAGAGCTACATGCTTCAGGGACTTTAACCTCAGCACAAAAATTAATAGGACATGCTGGAGGGACAGATTCATTTCCCAGAGGCTCCTCTCACTCTGGAATAGAATACCAATTCATGTTCGACATAGCCCCTCGCTGACCCTCTTCAAGTGAAATCTGGACGTGTGGATGGGAAATTGCAAGTTCACCCCGGGATCTCTTCTGTGTCCCTGCTCGACAGAGGCACAGTAAACTAATCTTAAAGGGCTACCTTCTGTGACCTACTATACAGAGGCACAGTAGGCTAATCTAATAGGGAGGTGAAAGCCAAATACACTCGGGCTAGGCTTATAAATGCCCTAGGGCAGATAGCCTAGTATCTACCTATGAACAATCCCCCATGCAGCTATCATTGAGAAACTCTCCTAGCTAGGGCTTAACCTTATATCACTAGATGGGTAACCAGTTGGCTGACTGACAGAACACATTCCGTAAAAGTTGGCAAATCAAGCTGTACCTGCATAGCTGTCACCACTGCCATGCCCCATGGATCTGTGCTTGGCCTTTTACTGTTTGCAATCTATTTCTCAACAGTTCAGACAAAAGTATATGACCTTTGGCCTACCAGTTTGCTGATTCTTGCATACTGGGTACATCACCATAAGCCTGACTAGTCACCTAAGAAGATATACTACAGGAGGGGCTAACACAGACAAGTAATTGCTGACAAAGCTGCACTGTCTACAAATGAATGCAAAAAATAGAAGTGGAATTCCCTGCTAATTACAGCATTAACAACAGTCCTGCTAAGCTGAAACAGAGTAATGCAAGCACTGGAAAAACTTAGATGGCAGTCTGAACTTTGACCAACAAGTGTCCACACTTTTATTGAAAGCTCATGTCCTGCACAGCATAAGTCATGCCATTGTATTCAGATCTTCAGATTGTATTACAGCACTCTACTCAACCCTCATCAGCACACTAATAGAATGGAGTGATGAAAAGTCAGCAAGCAAGGGAGAATAGTAGTACAGAAATTGAATTAATTCTCGTCTTGGTGAGTACCTTCACGAGGTGGGCCCTGTTTTCACAAAATCTCACCCAGGTGACACTGATATATAGCCTATATTTATATAGCATATATCATGGACAGAAGTAGTTAAAAAATTAAAAAAAGATAGCTGGGTGCACAAGACCCATGATAAAAAAGTGCCCAATCCTGGTAGGTGCACTGATGCCAGGACTGGAAAAGATACAGAAGCATTACTACAATGGGGCCAAGCCAGGCCCAGGGGGAGGAAGGACCCCTGTTGTAGAAGGAAGTATCAGTCCACAAAAACTGATAGGCCAAAGAAAAGCCATAAAGACAATAAAGTGGACTATTGAGGATAAGAAAAAAAATATGTATTATTACTATTATGCAAAAAGCCCAGAATTTCCAGACACAAGATATGCAAAACAATTAAGAGAAAAATTTGAGGAAAGAAAAATACTTCTGCAAGAAAAATTGTCAGAAGCTTCAAATGATAATTGCATATAGATCAAAAAACTTTGATCTGTTTGGAAAAAAAGCATCTGAGGAAGTGTAAAAATATAAACAACAAAACCAAGAGATATTTGAAAAGTATAAAAAAGAAATATAGACATAGGAAAGAAAGAGAGATTTGATATGGTGCAATATTTATGCAAAGAAGAAAGCCAAATTAATCAATGTAAAGAAGGCAGTCCCAAGAATATTCAAAGAGAAGGACAGGCAAAGGCATCCAGATATGGAAAATTTCAGAAGAAGAGAAAAATCGCAAAGATGGAACGTAGAAAGGCAGATCAGTAAAGTAGAAGTTAAAAAAATAGAAGTTGAAGATATGGAGTATCTGCGAAGTGAAGGATTTGATGTAGAAGGTTTAACCCAGGTTACATCACAGCAGGAAGGAGTGAGTCCCCAAAGAAGAGAGAAACAGGAAGATCAGGAAACACCTGAAGAAGAAATATTGACAAGGGAAAGAAAGAGAGATATATTATGGTGTAATATTTATACAAAGGAGAAAACAAAAATAACCAAAAAGAAGCGCCAAAAATATTTGAAGAGAACTACAGGTAAAGGAATCCAGACATGGAAAACTTTACAATACAAAAAAATAAGAAGACAAAAAGGAAAAGTAGAAAAGGAGATCAGTAATGGAGAAGTTAAAGAAATAGAAACTGAGGTTATGGAGTACCTGCAAAGTGAAGAATTCAGTGTAGAAAATCTAATTCAGAAAGCACCACAACAGGATAGAGTAATGGATATCCAAATTAAGAGAAAACCAGTGGAACAGGAAGCATTGTTCAGGTGTCATGGGAAGATAATTTGGAGCCTTCCACAGGAAACCAGTATAAATTTTCACCTGAAGCTAGACAGCAAGGGAAGGAACAGGAAACTATGATGCAGTTAATACTGAGGTGTGACAGGCCAGTGAGTTCCCATATGATAGAGCAATGGATGGCACATGATGAAATTGATGAGACTGTGTCACAGGAAGATGCTATAAAACTTTTTACAGAATGCCCACAGGAATTGGAAAACAAGGGATGTGTTTTCATTTTGGAAGAAAATGAGCTAAGAGAAGAATTGCTTGATTTAATAGACATGGACAGATATATCAAGATCGGTGAAAGAAATAGACTGCAGAAGGTTAATAACACTCCAAAAGTCAGAAGTCTGATAAAACAAATGGACACAATAATTAGGACTGTCCATACAGATCCATGCGATAGAAGTAAACAGGATATATTACTGTGTAGCTAAATTAATAACTGATAAAGATCTACCACAAGAACACAGGGTAGTGAGGGAAAGGAAGGGGAGAAATCAAATACCTTCAGGGAAATATCAAATAGAGAAAACTATAAAGCAGATGAGAAAAAAAGTGTCACTGTTCGAAGACTATAGAAGAGAGAACAGATCAACAAAAATACTAAGAAAAATAGATGTGATAAAAGCAATGTGCAAAATTAGAACAGACCAGGATCTATCATGCACTATCGCAAATGACAAATTAAAATTTTCAGCACAGGCGGAAAAACTAAAGGAAAAGTGCAACATAAGCAATTTATTGATGCCCCAAAAAAGTTTTATAGAGAACTGGGAAACAAGGTAAAAGGGATTGAAAGGCCATCAAAAAAAGAAGAAATAGATACATTTTGAAGTAGTATCTATGAAGATCCTGTGGAACATAACAACGATAATAAATGGATAAAAGAAGTAAAAGAAAGAATAAAAAGTTTAAAGGTGCAGGATATGAAATGGGATGAAGTAACAGAGAGATTGAAACAAAGTTAAGAAAAGCCTCTAATTGGAAAAGCCCAGGCCCAGGTGTAGTACCTAACTTCTGTTTAAAAGTATTACATCTTTGCACGAAGATTTAGCTATGAGTAAGAACTATTTATATGCACACCCAGAACAGACACCAACCTGGCTAACAACAGGAAAAACAATGCTCCTACTTAAGAGTGAACCTGCAAGCTACCCTAAAAATTATAGACCAATAATTTGCCTTCCGACAACATATAAACTATACATGGGAATTGATACGACAGAGTTTATAGTCATTTAGAAGAAAACTCAATTATGGCAGTAGAACAAAAAGGCAATAAAAGAAAGTCATATGGAACAAAGGATCATTTGTTGTTAAAGTCATAGAGGAGAACTGTAAAAAGGGGAAGAATCTAAGTATGGCATGGATTGACTACAGAAAAGCATTTGATAGTATCCCTCATTCATGGATAAAAGAGTGCTTAAAAATGTATAAGATACACCCCACACTGATCGACTACATTACAGTGACCATAAAACAGTTTCAGATCACTTTGTAATTAAGCAATGATAAAGGACAAATAGTTATCCCAGGGATAAAAATTCAAATGGGGATATTCCAGCTTGACTATCTGTCACTGTTACTATTCTGCCTTGCCATTAATCCATTAAGCTGTTTACTCAACAGCTTAGGACATGGCTATAACCTGGCTCCTAGAAAACAAGAAAGTGTAAAGACTTCTCACCTTCTCTTTGTCGATGATTTAAAACAGTATAGCTCATCAGATGACGAACTGAAAGCACAACTGCAAGGTGTCAAAACTTTTTCAGATGATAAAAGAATGTCATTTGGTCTTGATAAATGTGCAAAAGCAACCTTTAAAGCAGGAAAACTGCAACACCAGGAAAACATCAGTTTTGGACAAGAATGTGATATAAAAGAACTCGGCAAGGGGTGTATACATATGTGAAAATTGATGAAGGATGAACAATAAACAATAACAAATGCAAATAAAACTTAGTAAGGAATACTTCAGAAGACTTAAATTAATCATGAAAACAGCACTGACATCTAGGAACAAAATCCAAGCTATAAATCAATTTGCTCTTCCTGCTCTAACTTACAGTTTTGGAGTGACTGACTGGCCCCAAAATGTGTTGGATAGATTAGATAGGAAAACAAGAAGGATGCTTCATGCTCACCAAATGATTTATAAAAATCAGTGCATACCAAGATTATATATTCCCTGTTCCAAAAGAGGGACGGGCCTCCTTGAAATTGATTATATGTATAGATCTGCAATTGTGAGACTCCACACATATCTGCTGAGCTCACAAGACCCAAACATAGTGAAAGATTTGAAACACGAGGAGAAAAAATCTAAGATGACTTCTCTGCTTAATCTAGCAGAAGCTTATCGGCGTCAAGCAGGAATGGAAATTAAACCAGGAGTAGATAAAAATCATGCAGCAACTGAATGTGCCAAAAAACAAAAGAAAGAATATAAGGTGAAGGATCAGATGAGAAGGCAAGAAATGTGGAAAAAGCATAACTATAGTTGCAACTATATAAAACTTCTGAAAGAACCTCATGTTGATCAGGAGCAAACACATAAATGGTTAAGGAGAGGCAAATTTAAACCAAGAGATGAAAGGTTAATATTGGTGATCCAAGATAGCAGGCTGCATAAACGTTGGTTTATAAAGTCCATTGAACATGTGGGAGAAACAGACAAATGTAGGTTTTGTAAAACAGCTGCACACCTTGTTGCTGGTCATGACATACTAATGGCAGAAGGACTGTATACTTTAAGGCATAATAATGTGGCGAGACTGTTGCACTGGGGATTGTTCAAACATTATGGTACTGAAGTGGCCAAAAAACACTGGAAACATGAGCCACAAAGTATCATATAAAATGAAGAAGTTACATCACATGGGATCATCCATTACTAACAGTACAAAAGACAGATGTTAGAAAACTGGATATAGTGGGCCAAGAAAAGAAGGCACGAGTAGCATTGATCATTGAAATTACCACACCCAGTGACTACAGCGTCTTGTGTACAGAGAGACACAAAGTCATAAAATTTCAGGATCTGTAGGCAGAAAAAAGAGCAATGTGGAAGAAAGATACCCAGACAGTTCCAATAGTAGTAGGAGCAACGGGTTTTATACAAAAGAATTTACAGTCGTATTTAGATATGTTACCAATCCATGTAACTTCATACGAACTGCAGGAGTCACTACTGGGCACATTGTGAGTGCTGTGAAGAGCACTACTGGCTGACATCAAAGACTGAAACAATACTAATTTCATGAACTTTAATTGTACTTTGACTTAGGAATGGGGTCTATTTCTGTCATGGTATTAGAAACCCAGAAGATTTGGAGAAATTAAAAAAGGCAATATAATGCTCTCTTTTGCATGTACTTTACCAGACACATGTAGCAGAAATGGAGGTTCCAGGGGTTTCTCACCAAGAAAAAACAGGGCATGCAAACAATGCCATGATGCATGTGGATAGACTGAAAGCCATGTCACTGTAGTCTGTATCGTATAGGATGAGGTGACTTCTGCCTGTCTGACCCTGCCCTGGTGGGAATAGTGCACATCCACAAATCAGATATAGCTGATGACATCAGCATTGTATGTTGAGGAGAATATGGTAAACAGTGCTCCACATGCAAACACACACACACATACTTGAGTTGACTGCAATGAGAATAAAACCCATATCTATTTAAGGTACACAGACTACAGAACACAGTACTTTACACAAGCGGCACAGCACAAGTTTGACTTGGAGTGTCTCAGACAACACTTTATAGCTGATGACATCAGCAGTGTCTGTTGAGGGGAATAAGGCAATAACAGTGTCCCACGTGCTGGTGTAAAAGGCTTTCTGTAATGTCAAGCAAGTACACAGACACATATAAATCCCAAAGAACCAAGGCAAAACAAGTAAAATAAACTCCACGTACAAAGAAGGCCAAACCGAGTGAACTGAAGAACAGCTTTATTAAGCAACAAAATAAAATGAATCAAGTGCTTTTGCCAGGTAAATACCTGGCTTTCTCAAGATAAAACATAGTACAACTGAAATGTTTAAATACATGCGTAACTAATCACATGATTTCTAATTGATGTGTGAAACATTCAATTGAATTAAATTGAGTTAAAATACCCTCACTTGATGCATAAATCTCCTATCTGGGCATAAACAGTGCTTGTAATAGATGCTTAAAATTATTGAAAAACATTTGAAAATTACTAAAAAACTCACTGGGATGATAAATTTACAAAAGATATCTGAACAAATACATATGAAAATGTAAATATAAATATAATAATATAAAACAATTATAAATTGTGATCATAAAATTCATAAAATTCATAGCCTAGCTCTTCTTAGTTTAAGCACGCTGGATATACTAATATTCTCATTAAGACCCGGAGGTCTTGCAGCATTAAGTCTGAGTTGCCATAAAAGCTCTTTGTATTCAAGACGTGTTTCCCAGTCACCTCCCCTAGCAGCCTGTGTTACTTGCTCAAGGACCATGAACTTAAGTTGCATGTTGGGGCAAGAAGCTAAATGTTTAAAAAAAGCATTTCTGTCTTTCTTTTTGGAAATATCGTATTGGTGCTCATAAATTCTTTTCCTAAGGGCTCTCTCGGTTTTCCCTATGTAAAAACTGAGACATTGCGGACATAGTCTTAGACATACAACCCCTTTTGCCCCACAATTATAACTGTCATTTATAATAAAGGTACACTGCTTACATGCCCCACATTTGTAAGTACCAGGTTTAGATAAACAATGACCTGAATCTAAAAAAATGCTTTCCTTCAAATATGCCTTTTAAATTAACATCCCTTCTTTTCACAAAATCAGGGTGTTCCTGCACTATATCCTTAAAATCATCATGTAATGTCAGTACTGGCTAATATTTAGACACTATATGTTCCACCTGTTGTGTGTCTTCTGAAAATGTGTGGATAAAACTATTGTGTAGGTTGAATTGTTCAGTTTGTTCAGTCTGTTCAACCCTTTGAAGACCAATACCTAGCAACGGAAGATATTTTGATGGCCTGTTGTCAATCACTTCTTGAGCCAGATTATTAACTAAATGGGTTGGATAACCCCTTTCATAAAAAGTTTTTTTAAAAAGTCTGTTTCTTCTAAAAAATATTGGTTGGTACTACACATCTTAGACGCATGAATAAATTGCCCCTTCACTAAACCCTTCTTCTGGTGGAAGGGATGGCCACTATGAAAATGCAAAAATGAGTTAGAAAAGGTGGCTTTCCTATACAATTTGTACTGGAAAGTATGGTTGCAGTAGTCTTTCAGTATTGATACATCCAGATAGTTGAGCATGTCTTTGCTAACATTATGAGTAAAAGATAGAAAGTGTGTAGTGGAATTTATGTAACTCATAAACTCCAAAAAACCAGACCAGGTTCCATTCCTTAATAAACAAATATCATCAAGGTAACATTCATAGTGGACTATATATTGCGTCCAGTGTGTGGAAAATATAAAATTGTTCTCCCAGTAGTGTAAAACTATATTGGCGTATAATGAGGCGCAGGCAGCGCCCATCGCCACACCCTTTTTCTGTTTGAATAATTCACCATTGAAATAAAGGAAGTTGTTTTAAAGGACAACTTCCATGAGTTCTACAATTAAACTAATAATGTTAGAACTAAGGCCTGATTCAGAGGCCAAAATGTCATTAAACCACTCTAACCCAATGGAATGGGGAATACTGGGGAACAGTTCTGCAATATCAATGGTCATCATGAGTAAGTGAGGGTTGAATAGCCTTTATTCAAGGCCTTTAAGAAAGCCCCAAGAATCCTTGCATATGTATTGTAATGAGGAAGAAAATTTCTTTGTAATGTGGTCAATGAACTTACCCAGTATTTCTGTGATGCTACCCACCCCTGAAACAATAGGTCTAAATTTCAAGGGATCTAAACCTTTATGAATTTTAGGTATCCCAAAAAATATTGGGATCCTAGGTTTAATAACAAGTAAATAATTGTATAACCTTTCATTAATAAACACCACTGCCACTCAGAAGTGAAACAGATGAAGCTCCGATCACTAGCAGAGAATTTAAGCAGGTACTGTCTCTGCTTACCCAGTTAACCAACTTATTAAATCCGGGATCTAATGACCCTGTTAGCCTTTTTCCTGGTAATCAACTGCAGGGTTGTAGGAAGAGATCAACGCTATCACCAAAGCAAGGGCTGAATGGTGCATTACCAACAGAACTTCGTGGTGAGATTTTATTGGTTAACACCGATCTACAGGAGCAGTCCGGAAGCAAGCACACTAGCCATACTGTTAACCTGAATTCTTCCAAAAAGGAGTTTAATTTCAATCCATTGATATTGTAGAACTGTTCCCCAGTATTCCCCATTCCATTGGGTTAGAGTGGTTTAACGACATTTTGGCCTCTGAATCAGGCCTTAGTTCTAACATTATTAGTTTAATTGTAGAACTCATGGAAGTTGTCCTTGAAAACAACTTCCTTTATTTCAATGGTGAATTATTCAAACAGAAAAAGGGTGTGGCGATGGGCGCTGCCTGCACCTCATTATACGCCAATATAGTTTTACACTACTGGGAGAACAATTTTATATTTTCCACACACTGGGCACAATATATAGTCCACTATGAACGTTACCTTGATGATATTTGTTTATTAAGGAATGGAACCTGGTCTGGTTTTTTGGAGTTTATGAGTTACATAAATTCCACTACACACTTTCTATCTTTTACTCATAATGTTAGCAAAGACATGCTCAACTATCTGGATGTATCAATACTGAAAGACTACTGCAACCATACTTTCCAGTCCAAATTATATAGGAAAGCCACCTTTTCTAACTCATTTTTGCATTTTCATAGTGGTCATCTCTTCCACCAGAAGAAGGGTTTAGTGAAGGGGCAATTTATTCGTGCATCTAAGATGTGTAGTACCGACCAATATTTTTTAGAAGAAATAGATTTTTTAAAAAAACTTTTTTATGAAAGGGGTTATCCAACCCATTTAGTTAATAATCTGGCTCAAGAAGTGATTGACAACAGGCCATCAAAATATCTTCCGTTGCTAGGTATTGGTCTTCAAAGGGTTGAACAGACTGAACAAACTGAACAATTCAATCTACACAATAGTTTTATCCACACATTTTCAGAAGACACACAACAGGTGGAACATATAGTGTCTAAATATTGGCCAGTACTGACATTACATGATTATTTTAAGGATATAGTGCAGGAACACCCTAATTTTGTGAAAAGAAGGGATGTTAATTTAAAAGGCCTATTTGAAAGAAAGCATTTTTTTTAATTTCAGGTAATTGTTTATCTAAACTTGGTACTTACAAATGTGGGGCATGTAAGCAGTGTACCTTTATTATAAATGACAGTTCCTTTTATCTTCCATCCCAGAAATTCAGATTTGATGCTGACCATTATTATAATTGTGGGGCAAAAGGGGTTGTATATCTAAGACTATGCATGCAATGTCTCAGTTTTTACATAGGGAAAACCGAGACCGCCCTTAGGAAAAGAATTTGAGCACCAATAAGATATTTCCAAAAAGAAAGACACAAATGCTTTTTTTAAACATTTAGCTTCTTGCCCCAACATGCAACTTAAGTTCATGGTCCTTGAGTAAGTAACACAGGATGCTAGGGGAGGTGACTGGGAAACACATCCTGAATACAAAGAGCTTTTATGGCAACTCAGACTTAATGCTGCAAGACCTCCGGGTCTTAATGAGAATATTAGTATATCCAGCGTGCTTAAACTAAGAAGAGCTAGACTATGAATTTTATGAATTTTATGATCACAATTTACAATTGTTTTATATTATTATATTTATATTTACATTTTCATATGTATTTATTCATATATCTTTTGTAAATTTATCATCCCAGTGAGTTTTTTAGTAATTTTCAAATGTTTTTCAACAATTTTAAGCATCTATTACAAGCACTGTATATGCCCACATAGGAGATTTATGCATCAAGTGAGGGTATTTTAACTCAATTTAATTCAATTGAATGTTTCACACATCAATTAGAAATCATGTGATTAGTTACACATGTATTTAAACATTTCAGTTGTACTATGTTTTATCTTGAGAAAGCCAGGTATTTACCTGGTGAAAGCGCTTGATTCATTTTATTTTGTTGCTTAATAAAGCTGTTCTCAGTTCACTCAGTTTGGCCTTCTTTGTACGTGGAGTTTATTTTACACAGAAACATATCCAAGTTGACCGCAGTGAGAAGAGAACCCCTACCGATCTAAGTACACAGACTGCAGAACTCCGTACTTTATGCAAAGGCCAAAGCGCAAGTCTGTTGGTCAGAAGATATTGGGTGACCTGCATAAGTTGATAGCCTCATAGGAGGTTACTTCCGTAATGACCATACACAGTGTACATGCTGAGCTGTGTAAAAACACAAGTGCCCTTACTGAGCATAGTTAGATGGTCATTGTTAGCAAAGAGTTTCTGATCAGCACCAACTGACCATATCCATGAGTGACATAGGTGCCACCCCAGGGGCCAATTTACAATCACCCATCCAGTTGTCAAGATTGCGCTTGAACAGGGTCATTTAGAAGCACTGCTTCACATGCAGTGAGAGCCTATTACAGATGACTGAAAATGCTGGGAGATATATCTGTCTCTTCAGCATGTTCTGTTTATGTCACAGGCTAGGATGAGATCCCTAGTGCAAGTTATTCTGGTTCCCATTTGATTTGCAGATGTACAGCATTTCCAGTAGGGCAGGCTTAGCAGAGTACAGTGGCAGGCCTTTCAGTCTTTCCATGTATGCCATGTTTTGGAGGCCGTGGATTCTCCGAGTCGCAAACCTCTGTGTTTTCTCCAGTTGCTGCAGGTGTCTGATGAGGAACAGACAGAAGGGAGCACTTTACTCAATTAGTGGTCTGTTAAGGTTAGAGTACAGCAGAGCTATGACCTCCCTGGTCATGGATATGATGGCCTTATTTATGAGGTGTGCAATATAGAATGTGTCTCATCACTACGGACACGTAGTGATTGAAGTGTAGATTGCTATCAGCATGTGTTCTCAAGTCTCACAACACTGTGTTTGAGTTTAGAGGGGTGCTATGTATATCATAATTAGCAGGGGTACTTCATTACCAAAGGGGACAATGAGGCATTTTTGTATGAGACATTTTTTGCTTTGAGGTTCAGTCCGTGAGTTTGGCACTACTCATTTGTCTCTGTCAGCCCTTTCTGTACTATGTTAACATAGTTGGGGGACTCTATATGAGTGCATTCAGTTGACAGTCATCTTCAAACTTGGTAAGCCACAAGCTATCTACCTTTGCTTGGACTTCAGAGAAATAGTTTCCAAACAGTTGAGGGGCCCAGCACAAATCCTTGTGGTATTCCACTGGTAAGTGGTCAAGTGGTGGAGGTGCAGTCCCCAACTTTGACAGTTTGTGTTCTGTCAGAGAGCAAGTCAGCAATGTATCTAGTAAGGTATGGGTTAATCCCCAGATCGGAGATTTTCTCGATGATACCTAAATGGTATGGGATAGTGTCAATAGCCTTGGATAACTCAACATAAGCAATATGTCCTGTTATCCCTCATCCAAGTCTTTGGGGTCAGTAGCAAAGAAGTCCATTAGGTTTAATAAGCAAAATCTACCCTCTTCACAAAACCAAATGGGTCAGGTAAAGTATGTTGAAGTTCACCCATGTCCCTGTGGATAAAGTCCATGCTGATCCTTTCCCTAGCCTTGCAGATAAGGCCTTTTAGGCTTATTTGTTAATAGTTCTAGTTCTGCATATTAACAAATTGATGTGCATTACATATCACACAACATTTAATATACATTTCTGTATTGCAGGTTATGTATGTGTGCAAAAAGTACTGAGACACCAGGGTTGCAGTGCTTGGAGGAGGTAACACATGGCTGTATTGTAAATACTTGATATATTGTTAGATAGGGTCTTTGGTTTGTTATGTTTCCACATGTAATTTCATGTCATAGACAGGAAATGGACAGTAAGCAGCAGTAATACATAATAATATTTAGTTTTACATAGCATGGTGAGGAGCAGGTTTGCAAGATGGTTGGAAAAGTGTTTGCACACTCAAGATACACATTTCCAATACTTTCCCTGTTTCAGCACAGTTAAGCAGTGCATACATGTGAGCAGCATTGCTAAAGTCTATGAGTTAGTAGTGCATCTATGAAACATACTTGCTGCTTAACCGACTCTGTGGCAGGAGATGTAAATCTATTGACACATTTCTTTTTGAGCCCAGATGATACTGAGTTTGAACCCAGGTGTATCTAATTCTTTTAAATACTTTTAAATAAACAGTGATAATGCAATTACATTAATTCTGTATAGTGCTTATTTTGCTGCATGATGGCATAGCACAGTGGGTTAAGTGAGACTGAGCAAAGATAACCACAGTATTATACTGCCACTCATGCATTACTGCATGATGTGAAAGTCCATGCAAACATAGAGGCCAAAAAAGTCAAAAAAATCCATTGCTTTTTCTGCTACTTATGGGTGTTGTGTGTGATTCTAATTTTTGACCAGATTATAGGTGTTAAAATGGGATAGATAGGAAAGTGGTATAATGGGGAACAAGCAGGGGGAAGAACAAAGGGAAAGTGATAAAAGAATGTGTAGGAGGGAGATAGGAAAGAACCATATCTATCCATTTTTTCAACAGCAAAAACTGTTCATATGTTCACAATATTAGCAGAATTTGCACTGTCATCGTCAGAGAGATGGGTGACAACAATTTAATCAAGTTGTATAGCCAATTAGACAGAATCAAGTGTGTCAAGAAAACACACTTGTGAAATGGAGAGCAATGTATGAGATGATTTTTTTTTATTTTGTGGGACAGATGCTCATTTTTTTTTTTTTATTTAGTAAGAGAGGACTGCTTGGTAAGGTTGTAGATATGTCTGGGTCAGGTAAGCTGGGTATGTGAGGAAGCAAATGCAAACAAGCAAGACAAAAGACAGGGATGGTGAGGGACACAAAAGGTTGGGAGACTCCATGATTGAGGTGACGAAAGAGACAATGCAGGCGTATGGCCATCAAGCTTGGAGACAGTGAGAATCGAGTCCTCACCCACTAGAGTGTCATCACTGTCCCCTTACTCCACTGGCAGCTGGAGTGCTTGACGTCTTCTCCTCCTATGGACCATGAGGGAATGCAGCCTCTCCATCTGGCATAGATGTACACCAATGGTGTGGTGAATGACACAATGCACTATCCCTGACATCTCCCTGTAGATGATGAAATCACCATCTCTGCCACTGCTGTCAGAAGGTACCCCTGCACCAGCTTCTGGGGCAGTACTACCTGAAGGTGGAAGTAGTGCAGGGGCTGAAGAGCAAGTACTGCCAGCTTGGCTCTAAGATGTGTTGGGCATTTGTGCTGGAACCAATGGAGTGAGGACAGGCTGATGTACTGGGTCTGGCCTACCTCATTGTGCTGTGTAGCATTTAGTGATGTGTTACACATGGATGACATAGAGACATTTTGATGACACATAATAGAAAATAAAAAAAGACAGATAAGGGTTGGGGTGAGATACAAAAATAGATAAAATTAGTGCCATCATATGTGACATACAATGCATTAACACAATTATACAACTCTTTTATCAGAAGTGTTACATTTAAGTATATTTCCTAACAGATAGACACTATAGCACAGACTGCTGAAAGTAATTCTTGAAATGTGCATATAATGCACATATGCATATTCTAATTACACAGATTACAGTTTACAGCAGGGCATTTGTGCCACTGGCATTGAGTTTTTAATTTAAGGTAAATGTTATTGAAGAAATAACTGTATTGTATAGTTGTGAATTGGGGTATTGGAACCCACAACTTCTGACTAAAGTCTAATATTGGACTCTTACACTTGGTTTGTGCTACAGACTAATGCATTCATACTTGCTTTCACAGTTTGGATATGCATGCTCATTTTGATACAACTGTATAAAAGGTCAGAAAGGTATATTTAACTTATAAAGCTACAATAATACTTCTCTTCTGCTACATACATACCACTTGCTTCCCTCAGTCTGTCCAATCAAACAACATGAGCCTGCCAATTGAAATCACATTCAGTGACAGCTGGCAAAAGAACAGAAAAGAACAGAAGAGCATTATGCATAACAATCTTGCCTATATTTAACTTTGTCTTACAAGCACTCTATTATTGTCAAATCTACACAGCTGTGAGGTATCCACAGTGTTACACTTATTCAATTAATGGTTGAGAGTACCCCTTTTTCTCCTATGTAGGTTATTAAAATGATGCCTACATTACTTGCCAGTGAGTGGGATACCAGTGGTACTGGATACAGCCTGGGTCATACTATTCCACACCTCAGACTTGGAATGGAAGCTATAATAGTTCCCCTGTAGAAGTCTTTGGCTGTGGTGTTTTATCAAGAGTCCAGTATATATCCTGGAATCATGGACATCCCATCTCTGTGCCCTAAACTTGGCACCTTCATCTCTAGTGCTAGCCCTGTCTACCAGCCGAACCACAGCAATTGAAAGTGATGCTTTCCCACCAAGTCCAGTTATCACCTTTGCTTGTAATACATAAACCTGAGCAGTAATGCCAACTGTGTTTGTGTGATGTTAAGCAGGATGCAGAAGTGCCAAGCAGGGAGAAATTAAATAATCAAATCTGGAAGGTTAATCTGACACTTGGCCTTAGTTTGAGGAGTGTCTACTGATGAAGCCTTGAAATATATAAAAGAAATTAGAAGGTAACTGTTAGGTGAGTTAAGTTTACACACTTGCATTAGGGGAATAAATGTAATGACCTGACACATTTGTTTTTGCATTTACACACTGAGGAAAATTGATTTTTACACTGTGCTATTCAAACCTAGGATAAGGGACAAAACATTTCTTCCACAGTGCTGATTTTCCATTTTTACCACAGAGGAAGTGCTGCTCAGACATAGTCTGGAATCATACATAAATACAGGTGACAGTTTGAGCTGTTATATATGCATGTGTGTGACCTGACAAGGCTATTGGATATAGAGGCAATTGTGTATGTGTTCTATATAATAGTGAAACCCATGCAAGTCCAGATAGCAGAATTATACTTACAGAAATATAGTACACAGTATACCCTCAATCAAATGTCTGAAACCACAGTAATGGTGACTCATCCTTTATACATATGATTCATATCAGCTCCACTATCGTGAGAGTGAATATAATGGAAAGTGGAGCAACAGTAATAGTTTGGAATATGTTGTATTAGAACTCAGCACCATATGTATGGCAGCCCTACACTTACACCTGTTGCCCCAAGGATATTGAAATAACACTTGTCTATTTTTCAGTTCATTGCTATAAACTGCACAGTCACAACAGAAAAAAAAAAACATTGACACTACATGTACTAGAATCTAGGCCCATATGTGCTCCAGCCCTGCATTTACACCTGCTGGCACAGGACTGGTTACATGAAATTTCCTAATCATTCTTAAGGTCTCTGTGGTAACTACCTTGTAAAGCCTCTTAGTATGTTTGTGCAATGCCCAACAGAGTTCATTGAATTTATCCAGTTTCAGTTATTAGCTATCTGAGTCCTGTCTACAGATGTTTAGGTTCTATGCCCATTATTTAGCTGTGCCTCTGTCTAGCAGTGACACTGAGGTAACCCCTGGGGTGTATCTGCGATCTCCCATCCATTGGTCAAGATTTCTCTTAAACAAGGCCAGCGAGGTGCTTTGCCTCACATAAACCTGGATTTTGTTCCACAGCATAGGGAGTCTTTGGGTGATGAATCTATCCCTCCAGCACGTCCTATTAATAACCGTGTCTAGGTTTAAGTCTCCCGCCCTTGTGGCTCTGAGGGATCTAGATTTTTTGAGATGAAGCATGTTCATCAGGTCTGGGTTTGACATTGCCTTGTATGTCAGGCATAGGTCCCCTCTGAGCAAGCGGTACGCAACTGAATATAACTGGAGTTCTTTCAGTCGGGCAGCATAAGACAGATTTTTGAGACCCTTTATCCTTTTGGTGAGGAACTTTTGTGGCCTCTCCAGCTGCTGCAAGTGTCGGGTCAGGTACATTCCGAATGGGGCATTGTACTCAATCATTGGTCTGATGAGTGATGAGTATAGAGGGACTATGACTTCCCTTGATCTGGATGTGAATCCCTTCATGATAAGGTGGGCAATGTAGAAGGTCTTCATAACTACTTTAGCAATATGACTGTCGAATGAAAGGCTACTGTCAACCTGGGTTCCTAGGTCCCTAATAACTTCTTCTGTGTTCAGGGGATTGCCACCTGTTTGGTAGCTAGGGGTGACCTTATTTTTCCCGAAGGGTATGACTATGCATTTCTTGGCATTTAACTTAAGGCCATGGCTCTGGCACCAGTTATCCGTTTCTGTGAGACCCTTCTGGAGGATATCTGTGTCGGATGTGTTTTCAACTACGGCACCCAGTTTGCAGTCATCTGCAAACTTTGTCAGCCATAACCCTCCTGTGTTTGCTTGTACTTCAGAAAAGTAGATGCCAAACAAGAGTGGGCCCAGGACTGAGCCCTGTGGGACACCACTTGTGACAGGCTTTGAGTCTGACATGGCACCAGCAACCCTGACCCTGTGTGTTCTGTCGCTCAGCCAGTTTGCAACCCATCTTGTAATGTATGGGTTTACATTTAAGTTGATGAGTTTTTCAATGATACCCGAGTGGGGTATTGTATCGAAAGCCTTCGCCAGGTCTAGGTAGGCTGTATGGACTGCCTTTCCTCATCAATGGCCTTGGTGACTGTTTCAAAAAGTCACCAAGTTTAGAAGGCATGATCTGCCTTTGACAAAGCCAAACTGGGTTGAATCCAAAGTCTGCAAATTCCTATGTCTTTATTTATGAGATCCATTATGATCCTCTCCATGGCTTTGCAGATAAGGCTTGTCAAGCTAATGGGGCGGTAATTTCCAGGGTCGGTGGAAGCGCCGCCTTTGTGGAGTGGGACCACAGTCGCTGTGCGCCATTCCCTGGGTACATATCCGGAGGCGAGACTAAGATTAAACAGCTGTCCTAACTGTGGATTTAATTCCTCGTTGAGTTCATGGAGCACACAGCCGGGGACACCATCAGGTCCCATGGATGCTGTGTTCTTTGCCTTGGTGAGAGCAGTTCTCACCTGGGCGTTAGAGATGTTTGGGGGCTACAATCAGTTGGTATAGATATCTCTCCTTTAGGGGAGGGGAGAAGTTTGCACTGAACCTGTCAGCCAGTATGTTGGCAATGTCTGTAGGATCAGTAATCTTCACATCATTATGAACTAATTCTGAGCATATCTGGGAGTTTCCTCCTAGGTTTCTGACATAGCTAAAGAATGCCTTATGGTTGTCTTTAGAGTCCTTAGCTATTTTTCTCTCAAATTTAGCTTTGGATGATTTTATGAGAGCTCTCAGCTTTTTACTTATAGTGATCAGCGGTGTCTTACCTTTTAAGGATTTTGCTCTATCTTGTAGTAGCTTTCTCCTTTTGTTGTAGAGTTTGTTTATGGCTGGGGTCCACCAAACTGGACGCTTGCCTTTGGTACAAAGAGTCTTTGTTTTGCTTGGGATTGCCTGATCCATGCAGCCCTGCAGGTGCTGGTAGAAGGCATTTGTCAGTGATTCTGCGGTTTGAGTAATGTTAACCGCTGGCTCGAGGGCCTTAAAGGAGACCACACTAGTCTTTAGGAGTGTGAAGTCGGCTTTCGAGAAATTCTTTACTGTGGTCTTTTTCATTGCGGGGGGGGGGGGGATGAGGACCTCCAGCGAGATTAGTTTGTGATCAGATCTCACCAGTGAGGGGTATACTTCTGGCACTGAACATTGTGCTCCCATGTTTGTGATGATGAGATCAAGTATGTTCTCTCCTCTTGTGGGGATGGTGACTAGTTGTTCCATGGCATTTGAGTTTATGAATTCCAGGAACTTTTGGGCTAGAGTGTTTGGGCTTGAGTAGTGTTCCCAGTCTATATTTGGGTAGTTGAAGTCACCTAGTATGATGGTGGTTGGAGATACATTTATCCCCTCCAGTGTTTTCAGGAAGGCCATATGAGGTTCCTGAGTTTGCGAGGGTGGCCTGTAACATGCTACAATTTGCAGAGCAGTCTTGCCTATGGTTAACTGCACCTGGATGGTTTCCGATGCATCGTGCGATGCCACCAATCTTGAGGTGTGGGTGTCCTTGATGAATATGGATACCCCTCCTCCTTTCTTCTTGGTGTTGTCCGGGTTTTGGGGCCGGAACGCATGATATGAGGTAAAACCTGATAGTGCTGGGGTGCTCTCAGGAGCCTTGAACCAGGTTTCTGTCACAGCACAGCACAGACATCAATGTTGCTAAGTTGTGTAATGGAAAAGAAAAAAATGCAACAATGTATTTTTTTTTTACCTTTGCCTTTGCCCTTTTACAGATGCTGTGTTTGTAGATGTTCTGACTGCTTCCTTGGTGGGCAACTAGTCCAGTTTGCACACTGCTGCACTTTGCACAAAAAAGATAAGCACAGCCAAACCAGAGATTCATTTTTCCCCTTTTCCTTTGTCTTATGTTTACTCTAACCGGTGCATTGGGCAAACACTGGCCCCAATGTATACATACATACATACATAAATAAATAAAAAGAAATTGTTTTACTGATGTCTGATGAAGTCTGAGTTTTAGCCGAAAAATGCATTGTTTCAATAAGCATTTAACGTTACATGTATTTTGGATTGTGCATCGTATTCATTAAACTTTTGGATTTATTCTGGGACTGACCGGTGTTGGGCATCTCCTTTCAACAGTGCTTTAATAGGAAATAAATAGAAAAATCAAAAAGAAAAAATGGAAAAGTAGCTGAAATGATGAAAAGAAATCTGTGACATTCACATCACAAAATGTAGTACACATGAGATATTTTTACATAGGTCTGGATTTGAATTCTCACTCCAATTTATTTTCAGAACCCAGTAAGGGTACCTTATCCCACTTTGCCACAAAGCTTTGCATCAGGGAACTGAAACATAAAATGGAAAAGTACTTCAAATTACGCAAATCAGTTTATTACATAAACACTACAAAATGTTTGTTGGCACACATAACATATTTCTATATAGGACTGGAGTTGAACTCTCACTTCAATGAACCTTCAGATCACAGTAAGGGTGCCTTATCCCTCTTTGTGACACAAGCAGCTTTGCATCAAGGAACTGAAATCATTCTGCATACAACCAACTGCAGCATCATCTACAGTAATATGAAACCATACAAGTGTTATTGCACATTTATTATTTTTGGATGTAGTACACTAAATGATCACACAACCAGTTATGAGTGTTGCTTGCAAATATGCATCTACATCTCTGTGTTTATTGGTCATTCATCTCTTATCTGACCAGTAGTTGGGGACATGCAGTCTGTAATCCATTCTATATCACTGTCATTAAAATGTGTGAAGGTATTAAATGGCAATAATATAGCATGCAGTTGACAACAAACATGGTACCCTTACTGGGTTCTGAAATAAATTGGAGTGAGAATTCAAATCCAGACCTATGTAAAAATATCTCATGTGTACTACATTTTGTGATGTGAATGTCACAGATTTCTTTTCATCATTTCAGCTACTTTTCCATTTTTTCTTTTTGATTTTTCTATTTATTTCCTATTAAAGCACTGTTGAAAGGAGATGCCCAACACCGGTCAGTCCCAGAATAAATCCAAAAGTTTAATGAATACGATGCACAATCCAAAATACATGTAACGTTAAATGCTTATTGAAACAACGCATTTTTCGTCTAAAACTCAGACTTCATCAGACATCAGTAAAACAATTTCTTTTTATTTAGGTAGGATGTTAATTGACAGAACTTGTGAATAGTGTACTGCTTACTTACATTTCCAACCCTGGCAAAATTACATTTAACACTTTGTAAGTCTATCCTGATACACCAACTTGATACAGAGCAGTCTGCATTGCTATTGTTTACCTTCTCCCTACTAATAATAATTCAGTTACAATCCATTAAAAACAAACACTGAGGAAGTACCTGCACCATGTTTACAACAGATACATGGATTTGCTGTATTTGGGATTCAGCTATTCTAATGAGTTCACACCCATTAGCATCTTTGCTATGCTGATAACTCTGAATCTACACCATAAACAGGCAACCGTGTAGCTAGGGAAACTGAAGGTGAGGAGACTTGTTTATGCTGAGAACACAAAAAAGAGGCTATTACTTTGGGATATACCTACACAGAGGATTACTGAACTTGAGAAGGTATGCTTTCATTTTGTCAGCTACATATTTCATATGCTGAAATGTGATTTAGAAAACTCTGTTTAATAGTTTGAAATATATATATATATATATATATATATATATATATATATATATATATATGTGTGTGTGTGTGTGTGTGTGTGTGTGTGTGTGTGTGTGCGCGCGTGTGTGTCTATGTATGTATATATATATATATATATATATATATATATATATATATATATATATGGGTCCCCTTCACTTACCCAAAAACCCAGATCGCCGACATCCACATTACTGAGACAAATACACTGACAATGCAGAAGGCTGACATCTGGAACACCAACATTGCGAACTGAGGTATGTAACCTCTTGGCCATCCTGGTAAACTTTGCCCCTTACCCCTGTGGTACTGTGATGTTGGAGTTGGTATATATAGGTAGGGGGTGTGTGAGGGGGTAAGCCCCCCACATGGGTGGGTTTAAGTTTTTATTTTTTTTTGGGATGGCCAAGTCATTACTTACCTCAGGTCACAATGTCGGTCTACTACATTGTCGGTGTATTCATTTCTGTGAAGTGGATGTCGGTGATCTGGGTTGTTGGGAAAGTGAAGTAGATCCATATATATATATATATATATATATATATATATATATATATATATATATATGTATATAGGTTTACTATTAAAATGTCGAACATAAAAAAAATGGTACTTATCAGCAAAGTGTTTCACTGAAAGTAAACATTACCTAACGTCCCTAATGTCGAAAAGCAGCTGTTAATGCCGAAAATGTCGGCTATGACATTTTACGGCATTAACAACAATGCTACCCTTACCATAACTCCCTAACCTACACCTAACATCCCATTTATGCAGGGGGAGCAAGCCCCACTGCACTTCTTTGCGGGGGGGGTTGCACCCCCCACACCCCCTAACTAAATATTCCAACTCCGAGATTGCACTACAGTGATGAGAGGGATGTATTTCCCTAACCGCACTGCACTACAATCCCTGTACATAATCAAATGTTATATTTGCGAATGCACAGTACATTCGCAAATATACCATTCGATTACGTAGCATGCACACATATGAACTACTTGAACATCTGTAGTTCGAATAGTTCATAGGCGTACAAGCTACGCTATTTTAATAGTAAACCATATATATATATATATATATATATATATATATATATGGGTCTACTTTGAAAGACCAACACGCTTACTACGACACAAAATCACCGGCCAGATAACCGACAACACACAAAACCGACAACGCAAAACACCGAACACCATAACACCGACACACGGAACGTAAACAACACACTACACTACATAGCATAGACACTAGCCCTAACCCAAACCCTAACCCTAAGGTCCGACACTATCGCACACTTCACCTACCTGCACCCTAACCCTAACTCACTTAACCCACCCCTAGCCCAAGGTCCGACACTATCGCACACTTCACCTACCTGCACCCTAACCCTAACTCACTTAACCCACCCCTAGCCCAAGGTCCGACACTATCGCACACTTCACCTACCTGCACCCTAACCCTAACTCACTTAACCCACCCCTAGCCCAAGGTCCGACACTATCGCACACTTCACCTACCTGCACCCTAAACCTAACTCACTTAACCCGTCCCTAAACTACAGTCCCTCACTATCACACACTTACCTTACCCGAACCCTAACTCCGACACTAACACACACTCACCTTTCCCACAGCCTAACCCGAAATCCCACAATATCGCACACTTACCTGACCGCTCCTAACTCCGTCACTGTCGCACACTTACTGGATCGCGATCACACATTACCCTTGTCGGTCTTTCCGCTGTCGGCAAATCACCCTGTCGGTAAACTTACCTGTCGGTCGTTTGGTCTTCGTTTTCCGCGTGTCGGGGAATCGTCGGTTCGGTCTTTTAAAGTAGACCCATATATATATATATATATATATATATATATATAAGTATATAGTTTTACTATCAAAATGTTGTATGGCAGTTACACGGAACTTGGAAGGTCAAAATTATGGTTCCAAGTTTACATAACATTGATCCGTGCAGGTTCGCAGCACTTGGAAGTTCGAAATCATGGTTCCATTTTTACATAATATTGATCCATGCATGTTCGAATTCACAACAGAGAATGTTAGTGTGCATTCACTCATGAGGTTGACATTCTGATTGGAGATCATAATACAGTGGGGATTTGGAAATTTACCCCTTTCCTCACTGTATTGTGATCTCATAGTTGGAATATATAATTAGCAGGGGGTGTGGTGACAGAGGGGGCTTGCATCTCCCTACAAAACATTTGTACGAAATCACTCGATGTCAAGGTAATATCGAATTATCAGCATTACTGCTTTTGTTGTTTTGAGTGAACGATGTTTTCATTTGTGTTTCATCATTTTGATAGTAAACCATATATACATATATATATATATATATATATATATATATATATATATATATATATATATGTATATATATAAATATATATATATATATATATATATATATATATATATATATATATATATGTGTGTTTGTGTGTGTGTATCGTTGTACTAATGGCATGGGAATGTTTGTCAGGGCATTTTACAGGTATACATGACTGGCAATACCTTAACATGGAATGTTCTGTGTTAAATCTGTAGACATGTTTCAGGGACAGTTCATTTGATAACACTTTTAGTATTTCAAAGATGGTTTGTTAGCAACATGTGTCACTTGCCTGTTCTTTTGGGGGTGCGAGAGAAATGTTGCATTTCTGTTTTGGCACAAACAAGGATATGTTGCTATTGTTACTCTCCTCTTTTTGCATCCAGCCTGTTGCTTATATTTCAAATCTCTAGACCATTTTATGTTTCTCCAGTGGGTAATACTGAAATGCTACCTTTCTGTTTTATCTGGGAAAAGTTATTTTGCAATTATGTCATACTTATGTGTGTTATCTTTCTGCTGTCTTTTAGGACACCTAGGACTATGCCACACAAGCACCTAAATCCTTAAAAACTACCCTTCACTGACCCTGAGAATCAGGTCATTGATGAAGCTTTTAGGCAACATGGTGCCTTCCTGGTAGAGAGGGGACATGTAACTACGTCAGGCAGAATGCAAATTTGGCAGCAGATCACAGTAGACATTAATGCAGTGGACGGCCACAACAGGGCATAGGATCAAGTATACCATAGGGCCACAGACATGACCTCATCTCCACAGAGGAGAGCAGCTGCAGTGGCCCATGATCAGATGGGTACCAGGGTGGCCTGCTACAGATCCACCACTAACAGCAACTGAAGAGTTCCTGTCCACTGTCACAGATCCAGACAGTTCCCACGAAAGTGCAAAGCAGCATGTCCTTGACATTGGTGCTACTTTTTCAGGGACAGCAAGCATGTCTCAGGAGGAGATTCTAGGTAGGCTTTTGTATCTCAGTTGTTAAATACTGTTGTATAGTAAAAACACTTACAATAAATATGTCAGTTCCGTTTCACAAGAATTTCTTTTTTGGTGGAGATTGAAGATTGATACAGTTAACAACACATTCTGATTATTACAAATGGGCTTAGATTAGACTTGTCATCCAAGTTCTTCTTGAATGTATAGTTAATGGACAAATAAAGGGGCAAAAGTATTACCACTTGTGCTACTGTTAATTGTGATAATGTTGTCCTTACTTTTTCCTTAACTTCTTCCACGACTATCTGGTATACAGAACATACAATCATCTGCATATGGTAAGCCAAACATTTTTATGTCAGTACTGATGAGCAATTCAAATAAATATTTTAGTGCATGCTGTTGATGTCAGGATTGTTGTGTGCACTGCTGTACTGTCTAATAGTGGCACTATTCTTATTTTGTTAGCATATATTGGACAATAGTAGTGTAGGTATTAATTGCTCCTTTGTTTGTTGCTTATTATCACAGATAATCAGTTGATATTCTACCACCTGATATCAGAGTATCACCAGACTCGGGTAATGTGGTGGCCAAAAAGAGGCACTTTCACAGGGTGCTGAGATTGACTCTGACACTGATGTTGACATACAGTCATCCCCTGAAATTCCACTGGACACAGCCAGTAGGTGTATGCCTACCCATTCCAGTGAGCCCTCAGATATTGGACAGGTGGAGGGCAAGACAGTTGATCAGAGAAATGTGGATACTGTGGCTTCAGTGCCTATTGAGTCTGTCCATAGCCAAAGTGTGGGCAAGGTGTCACACATAAGGACTGATAGAGGTGCACGGAGGGGGCCTGCTTTCCCTCCTCCACCAAGTAAAGGTATCACCTTCTGTGCAACTCAACATATGTTTATGGC
The DNA here is from genome assembly GCF_019279795.1 of Protopterus annectens. NCBI lineage: Eukaryota > Metazoa > Chordata > Ceratodontiformes > Protopteridae > Protopterus > Protopterus annectens. The sequence goes on along the minus strand of NC_056729.1, from coordinate 1,926,660,504 downwards.
CATCGTGGAGGCAAAGGCACATTCCCATAGTTGGTGCAGATAAATGCTCAGGGTTGTGGATGTGGCACAGTCTGACATTCATGACTGACTCCATGGTGTTGCTAATTCACTGGATTTGATGGATGTCAAGTTGGAATGAGGGCTGCCTGTGATGGACCTCGGGACAACTGTCATGGGACAAGCAGTCTGACATCCTCGTGGGCATAGATCAGCCACATCATCTCCGGCAGCCAACATGGCAGTGACCAATCACACTCCCATAGTGGCAGTACTTCCACTGCTCTGTCAGTGAGTCTGCTTTCCACACCCAAACATGGTAGGCCATGGGGTTATGGTCCTGAGTGTCCCTGTGTAGGAAGCTTGTCCAGCAGACATCAATCACATTCAGGGTAGCAGCACTTCATCTGACCATGGTTGTGGATGTGCCAGTGCAACTCCTGGCAGAGCCAGTTTTTGTGGTCAAAGATGACAACGATGAACTGCCACCTCTACCATGCATGGCTCACACCTGTCAGACAGACCAAGACATAGAGCTAGCACAGAGCTTGGCTGTGTTCATAGAGACACTCACACACCAGTTTCACTCAGAGGACCCCTACATACACACACACAACAGTTGCTCAGTTTGTCTCACTGGTCATTTGTTGTTTTATTCTAATGTCTGCCTTCTTCTCCTTCCTACTCACACACTCACTGACCTTCTGTGTCAACCTAGACTTCCTGCCCCCCTCCCCCCAGAACATCCTGCGCAAGTGATAACTGTGCCAAATCCCTGTTTTCTATCTTTGGATTCTGGGATACAAAAGCTATTTCTGATGCTCAGGGTGCATGATTAACTTAGTGCTTAGTTTATCTGCATTTGTGTTGTTGAACTGGTCATTGTACCTTTGACCTATATTAATCTTTGAAAGTTAGACAGTTGATAGTATCAAAATGTCCCAATGTTATAGTGAAAGCTCTTGTAAGGGTGTTGAGGTCAGAAACTGCAATGTGTATCATTACTTTCTAACATTTCTCTTTAATGGTCTTCCAGGACAAATGTATAGTGCACATCATAAGTCATCCCATCATATTCAGATCTTAAGACTGGATGACAGTACTGTAGTCAAACCTCATCAGAGCATTTATACAGTATAATGCTCTCTTTTGCATGTACCTCTACAGACACATGCAGCAGCAGGAGAGACCACAGAGCTTTCTCAGGAAGATAACCACAGGGCCTACAAACCATGGCATGATATATGTGGATAGATTAAAAGCCATATCATTGTCATCTATCTGGAGAAGGATGAGATGACATCTGCTTCAGCTGCCTGGCCTCTAGGCCAGTGTCTGACCATGCCATTGTGGGAAGACTGCATATCTTGACATCTGATATAGCTGATGACATCAACTGTGTCTGTTGAGAATATGGTAATTACAGTGTCCCACATGCTGAATTTAAAGTCTCTCTGTAATGTCAAGCAAGCACACACACACACATTTGACTGCAGTGAAAATAGATCTTAAGTACTTAGACTACAGAACACAGTATGTATGCAAGCGACATGGCAGAAGTCTGATTTTTGCAAGACTGTAGCTGAACTTATAGTACATGACATCAGCAGCCCATATGTGTGACAAGATGTTTACAGGCCTGCATAGGTTTATAGCTTTATAGGTTCATACAAGGCTACTATGTTCTTCCCTGGTGAGATCAGATCAGCAGACTGTCTCATTTGAAGTTTCTATCCCACCCACTCCCACCAGCCATAATCAAGCTAAAACATTTCTCAAAAGCTGACTACAACTTCCCAAGGGAGGGTATCTGTAGTTTCACACAGCTGCCTCCCTCAAAGGATGGACTGCTATACTGAAGAGTATGCCAGTGCAGTATACACGCATCAGTAAAACTGCATGGACCCAGTCATACCCAATAGAACTAAAACCTGCTCATCAAGGAAACACAAACCCATCTGGACATCCTCTATCAACAGTCTTTACAACAAAAGGAAGAAACTATTGTCCAAGGGTAAAAAGGAGCAAATTCCAAACTGGAAAAACTCCCACCTTAGAATCAACAAGCAAATTAGATCACGACTGAAAACCTCCAAGGCAAGTTATAAATCAAAACTAGCCTTCATAACAAAGGGAAACCATAAAGTCTTCTTCAACTATGTCAGGAACCTCCATGGCAAAGCCCAGGTTTGTTCAGAATTAGTAATTAAGAATATCAATTACACTGATCCTGTTGACTTACCCAACCTGCTAGCAGATAGGTTCAGTGCAAACTTCACCCCCTGCCCCCAATAAAGGCCCTTTTGACATCCTCAATACTTAGATCAAGTACTAAAGGCCCTATCCAAGGCAAAGAACACAGCTTCCTTGGGCCCTGAGAGTATCCCAGGCTGTACTTTGTACCACCTCCAGCAAGAACTGGCTTCGTCATAGGGTATTCAACTACAGCCTAAATACTGGCCTTATGCCAGCAGAGTGGAAATCCGCCATTGTCATCCCCTTGTGCAAAGGTGGGGCCACTACTGACCCTGAAAACTATTGCCCCATTAGCTTGACAAGTCTGATCTGTAAAGCCATGAAGCGTATTATTATGGATGTCATAAACAAAGACATAGGCTATCTCCAAGCACTTGCCCCCACCCAGTTTGGATTTGTTAAGGGCAGATCTTGCCTGTTGAACCTGGTTGACTTCTTTGAGACTGCCACCAAGGCACTGGGGTGAGGGAAAGTCAGTACATGCAGCTTACCTTGACTTGGCCAAGGCATTTAACACAATCCCCCATCATGGGAAAGCTAACACAACTTGGCGTAAATCCCTATCTCATCAGGTTGGTGGCCAAATGGCTCACTGACAGAGCCCTCAAAATCAAAATAGGCACCTCCACCTCCGATAGCAGACTTGCCACTGGTGAAGTTCCCCAGAGATCTGTCCTGGGACCCCTATTGTTTGGCATCTCTCACAAAAGGCCTGTGGCTGACCACGTTTGTGGATGACTGTAATTTGGGTGCTGTCATTGACTTCTTAAATGATATTAATATACTACAAAAGGATCTCACAGCAACTAATGACTGTTGCCAAAGTCATGGCCTCAAGTTAAATGCAAAAAAAAATGTATCATCATACCATTCAGCAAAAACACGACCCCTACTGATTACCACATCAATGGCAATCCCCTAAGCACACAACTCAATTATACGTCTAATGAGGGAGGAGTACAAAGAGGTAATAACCTCCTTTTTTCTGGATGCAATCCCTTTACTTATGAGATGAACCAAGTAAAAGGCTTGTCTGACCACTGCCACTACATGATAGTCAAATGTGAGATTGTTGTCAACCTGAGTACCCAGGTCTCTCACCACTCGTGTGCTTAGAGGGTTGCCGTTAAAAGTGGAAGTTCGACCTCTCTTCCATTTCTTATACTTTTTGTCTCTCAACTTAATCAGATATCTTGTTCTTATGCAAATGTATCCCCCTGATATTGTATGCCTAAATCCTGATGTTAAACATTTTTTTTTGCACTCAAACAATTTTGTCTTTCCAAACTTTTCACATTCCATCTGCAGTTTTTCCACTGGACACTTCATTCCAGTTAGTTTTACGCAGTGACTGTTTTGCTTCCATACAATCTATAATTAACCTTCTCTGCGTTGGTTTAGATTTCATTTTGGCAGAATTATCTAGCAACAACTTAACCTTTATAACCCCATGATCACTGCACATCAATGGTGGTAAAACTTGACTTGAAGTAACAGCAATTTATTTTGGAACACAAACAATTGATCTGTGGAAATGTGTGGTGTGGGACAGGTATCAGGGATGTCAAAAGGGCCTTTGGGGAGGGATAGAGGGGTGAAGTTTGCATTGAACCTATCTGCTAGCAGGTTGGCTAAGTCAACTGGATCAGTGTAAGTAGCACCATTAAGTACTAATTTGGAAAAACCTGGGCTTTGCCATGGAGGTTCTTGACATAACTGAAAAAGGCTTTGAGTTTCCCTTTGATTCTGAGGTTAGTTTCAATTCATAATTGGAACTGGAGGTTTTCACTAGTAATCCAGTTTGCTTGTTGAAGCTGAGGAGGGAGTTTTTCCAGTTTGGAATTTGTTCCTTTTTACCCATGGACAACAGTTTCTTCTTTTGGTTGTAAAGCCTGTTGATAGAGGATGTCCACCAGACAGGTTTGTGTTTCCATGAGAAGCAGGTTTTAGTTCTGTTGGGTATGGCTGAGTCCATGCAGTTGTACATATGCTTGTATACTGCACTGGCATACTGTTCAGCATACTTGTCTGCATACTCTGGTGTGTGTGTGTGTGTGTGTGTGTGTGTGTGTGTGTGTGTGTGTGTGTGTGTGTGTGTGTGTGTGTGTGTGTGTGTGTGTGTGAGATGCTACTGATACCCTCAATTAGGAGGAAGTAGTCAGCTTCTGAGAAGTTTTTTTAGCCTGGTTAAGGCTGGGGGGGGGGGGTGAGTGGGATAGAAACTTTGAATGAGACAGACCGATGATCTGATCTCACCAGGGAAGAACATACTGTGGGAGTGCTGCAGCAGTCACCCATGTTGGTGAGAACCAAGTCTAGAATGTTATCTCCCCTTGTGGGGGATGAGACGAGCTGGTCTAGAGCATTAGAACTGATGGAGTCAAGGAATCATTGGATTAGTGCAGGAATAGTTCACCCAGTCTATGGTGGGGTAGTTGAAGTCACCAAAGATCAGCGTGTATTTGCTTCAATATTGCTACAACTCAAGTGCTCTAGGTTGAACTGCATTTGAATTGTTTTAGTGTGTTTTAGATGCTTTTCTGTATATATAGAATTTTCTGTATATGTAGACTAGCTACTTATTAGGTTCATAGGTTCATAGGCTCATACTAGGCTATCTGCCCTAGGGCATTTATAAGCCTAGCCAGAGTGTGTTTGGCTTTCGCAACCCATTTTAAATTAATTTTGCTATGCCCGTTTTCAAGGTTAGTATACTGTGCTTCTGTCTAACAGTGACACAGAAGTGATACCCGGGGTAAACCTACGATCTCCCATCCACTCATCAAGATTCCTCTTGAAGAGAGTCAGTGAAGGACTCTGCCTAACCTGGACTGGGATTTTATTCCAGATTGAAGGGAGCCTCTGGGTTATGAATCTGTCCCTCCAGCATGTCCTATTTATTTCAGTGCTGTGGTTCAAGTCTCTCAAGCACGTAGCTCAATGGGATTTGGATTTTCTGAGGTGCAGCATGTCCATTAATTCCGGGCTGGACATAGCTTTATACGTCAGGCACAGATCGCCTCTGAGCAGGCGGTATGCCACTGAGTAGAGCTGGAGTTTCTTTAACCGGGCAGCATATGGCATCTGTTTGAGCCCTTTGATTCTCTTGGTGAGGTACTTTTGGGGTCTTTCCAGTTGCTGAAGTTGTCTGGTAAGGTACATCCCAAAAGGGGCATTGTACTCAATTATGGGCCTGATGAGGGATGAGTAAAGAGGCACAATGACCTCCCCTGATTTAGATGTGAATCCCTTCTTGATTAGGTGGGCTATATAAAATGTTTTTCTAACCACTTTCGCCACGTGGTTGTCAAATGAGAGATTGCTATCAACTTGGGTTCCCATGTCTCTAATTACTTCTTCTGTACTTAATTGATTACCACCTATGTGGTAATTTGTGGGTACTTTGTTTTTGCCAAAGGGGATGACTATACACTTTTTGGTGTTTAGCTTGAGGCCATGGCTCTGGCACCAGTTGTCTGTTTCTATGAGGCCCTTTTGGAGGATGCTTGTGTCGGCTGGAGAGTTGATTATGGTGCCCAGTTTACAGTTATCTACGAACTTGGTCAGCCACAGTCCTTACGTGTTGGCCTGTACCTCCGAGAAATATATACTGAACAATAGAGGTCCCAGGACTGAGCCTTGTGGGATGCCACTTGTAACTGGTTTGGAGTCTGACATGGCTCCAGCAATTCTAACCATGTGGGTTCTGTCCTTGAGCCAGTTTGCAACCCATCTAGTGACATAGGGGTTTATATTTAAGCTGGTGAGCTCATCTATAATGCCCGAGTGGGGTATTGTATCAAAGGCTTTTGCGAGGTCCAGGTAGGCTGTGTGGACCACCTTCCCCTCATCAGTGGCCTTGGTGACTGTTTCAAAGAAATCGACCGGGTTTAAGAGGCAGGATCTGCCCTTAACAAAGCCGAACTGGGTAGGATCCAGTGTCTGTAGGTCCCCAATATCTTTATTTATGAGGTCCGTGATGATCCTTTCCATAGCTTTGCAGTCAGGCTTATGGGGCGATAGTTTCCAGGATCCGTTGAGGCACCACCTTTGTGGAGAGGGACCACTGTTGCTGTACGCCACTCTTTGGGTACATAACCTGTAGTAAGGCTAAGATTGAACAGTAGTTTTATGTTTGGGTTTAGCTCTTCTTGGAGTTCATGTAGGATGCAGCCTGGGACACCATCTGGTCCCATTGATGCTTTGGAGAGGGCGGCTCTTACCTGAGCATCTGAGATGTCAGGGGGGCAGCACTCTGCTGGGATTGATATTTGCCCTTTTGGTGGAGAGGGGGGGAGAAGTTTGCACTGAACCTGTCAGCTAGGATGTTGGCAATGTCTGTGGGTTCGGTGTATTTTTTGTCATTTTGGACTAATTCTGAGCATATCTGGGAATTCCCACCCAGGTTCCTAACATAACTAAAGAAAGCCTTGTGATTTTCCTTAGTGTCCTGTGCAATTTTTCTCTCGAAGCTGGCCTTAGACAATTTTATGAGTGCCCGTAGTTTTTGCTAATACTGATCAGAGATGCCTTCCCTTTTTGGGATTTTGCTCTGTCATGTAGTAGCTTCCTCCTTCTATTGTATAGTTTGTTTATGGCTGGGGTCCGTCAGGGAGGACGTCTGCCTTTGGAGGATTGGGTCTCGGTTTTATTTGGGATTGCATGATCCATGCATTCCTGAAGGTGTTCATAGAATGCATTTATAAAGGATTCTGTGGTCTGGGCCATATTTTCCACAGGCCCGGGGGCTGTGAATGATTCCACCTCGGTTTTGAGGAGTGTGAAATTTGCTTTAGAGACGTTTTTCACTGTAGTTTTCTGGGCAGGGGGTGGGGTCGGGATGTGAATATCCAGTGAGATTAGTTTATAGTCTGATCTTACCAGTGAGAGATACACTTCTGGTCTGGAGCATAGAGTCCCCATGTTGGTGATGATCAGGTCCAGTATGTTTTCCCCTCTTGTGGGAGTGGTAACAAGTTGTTCCATAGCATTTCGGTTTATAAATTCTAGGAACCTTTGGGCTAGGGTGTTGGAGCTAGAGTAATGCTCCCAGTCTATGTTTGGGTAGTTGATGTCACCCAATATAATGGTGTTTGGAGAGACCTTCATATTTTCCAGTGTTCTCAGGAAGGCCGAATGGGGTTCCTGGGTTTGGGAGGGTGGTCGGTATCAGGCTATAAACTGGAAGGCAATTTTACCCACTGTTAGTTGCACATGGATAGTCTCTGATGCTTCGTGCTGTGCCACCAACCTGGAGGTGTGGGTATCTTTGACGAATATTGATACTCCCCTCCTTTTGTGGTTTGGTCCAAGTTTTGGGGCCGAAAAGCATGGTATGAGGTACAACCTGGTAGTGCTGGGGTGCTCTCGGGAGTCTTGAACCAGGTTTCTGTTACTGCACAGATATTGATGTTCTCCATGCTAAGGAGAGTTTCAAGTGCGTGCATCTTGAGGTTTAGACTTCTGGCTTTGAGTAGCATTACTCTTAGTTTCTTATCCCTTGTGATATCTATGGAGGCGGGTTTGTCTTTTGAGCCTTGCCTAAAAAAGGCACTATGGGGGTAGCAAGAGCCTTTGCCAATATCTGAAAGCCCAGGGGTGACAGGTGCAAGCCGTCCCTAGCGAAGCATCGTGGCTTGTTGAGCATGTCATCCCAGGCTGACAGGCATTTGATCCCCTTTGAATGACACCAATACATTAGCCAATTGTTGAAATTGTTGAAATTGATAATCTTGTCTTCGTATTGTGGCATCGTTCTTGGTGAGGGTAAGATGCTACTCAAGGTCAGGGTCATACCGGCCTGGGCTACATGCTCAGAGAGCTCCTCTATGTCTTTTTTCATGTAGTCCAGGGAGGTACATCTCAGGTCATTCACACCAGCATGGACAATGACTGAGTCATATTTGTACTTGCCTTGGAGTGACCTGAGTGCTTGTGTTATGTGGCGAATCCTAGCACCCGACAGGCAGCTCACCATGACCTTCTACTTGTTCAGCCTGGTGAGCATGATGTCAGTGTGCCTGATGATAGAGCCACCTATTACAAGTGTATCAGGTGTGTTGTTTAGCCTTAAGGGCTGTGACTGTTCAGCACACTGGTTTGTGAGCTATGTGTTGCACGTGTTTTGTTTTGGGGTAGTGGTTCCTTGGGTGCCTGCTTTGGAGGTCTCTGCTGCTTAGGCAGATTTTTATTTAGAGCTTCTGGGTATGTGTTTGTGTGTTTATGTGTTTGGTTTGCTGTCGTGGTAGGTCTATGTGAGACTGGAATTGTAGTGAGTGTGGTTTCCTTCTCCTCCTGACTGGTTACACCAGTACTGAGCTGAGAGAGCTTAGCCTCCAGTTTGGCTATATGGTTGCATCTCTCACATGTGTTGGAATTTGTTGGGAGGAGGAGAGGGTTGTCTGTGTACATGAGGCAGTTGTTGTCATTGTACATGAGGCAGTTGTAACATTGCTTCAAGATTCCCATATTCACCAGCTGGACCGGAGAGGAGATTGACAACTGACCGTTGGACATGCTAGAATAGTATTGGGAATTCCTTTATAATTGAAAAAAAGGGCCAATGGGGAACAAGGTACTCAAGGGGAGTTTGTGAGGGTGTAGTGCTTTTATTTTTTTTAGTGCTGACCTTTATAATTGCTTTAGCGAGCAAGTGCCAGGTAACTTAAATGCAAAAATGACAAACAGTAACTTTATTTCAAGTGAAACAAGGAAATAAGTACAGTAAGCAATGCAGATATCACTAGGGATCCACAGAAATGCTGAAAAGCCACATTTTAGGTGGAATTAGCATTTCAGGGAAATAACAAGCAAACAAACAACAAGCATACAAACAAAGCTAGATTCACAGGCCTGGATCTAGTCTATGCTACAGCAAACAAAGTGTACCAATTTCAGTAAGAAACAGTTCAAATATGCAAGCACTATAAGCCTTTAACCAGAGTTTCGCAGCTCAGAAGGGCAGAGTCCAGCCTTTCCTCCCAAAGAGTGCAGACCACAAACCTTCTTAGTGTATAATAACTGGCCTGAAGCCCAAGTGCTTAAACCAGAACTAATACACTTTTTCTGTATTACTGCCTCTTAAATCGTTTTTCAGTTGTACACTTGTCTTGCTTCATTTAAAAAGTTTTAAATTGTTAATTTTGTAGAGTTTTAATTGTATTTACTGTTTAGGGCTACACACTCAAGTGCTTTAGCCTTTTCAGTGTTTATTTAGTGTATTATTGCATTGTTTAGCCTGTTTTAACAAAAAAAACTATCTTGTTTGCTCATTTCCTGCCTTTCCCAGCTAGTATAGTCCAGATCCTAGGCTTTGCTGGTTTCAGGACTTTATTTTCTGTGTTCAGAGCTATCCAGACCTTGCTGTGGTAGAGGGAAGTCTTACTGCTTACCAGTGGGAGTGGTGAGCATTGTACTGCCTGTCTGACACAAGAGGAGTGGTTTCCAGCTCTGAAATTGTAATTTTAGCCATTTTGGGCTGATTTTGATCCCCTTCAACTTTCTGGCTTAAAAATGCACGTTTGCACATTTTTCTCATTGTGCAGCACCGCTGGTCTACAGGTAAACCATTCCAGGTGCCAGAAAGCCTACTTTTCAAATTCTCCCTTAGAATTAGCTGGTTTCTCAGTAGTAGCACTAAAACCTGAACCCCTGTGACTAGCACTTGCTCTAGAACCTGCTGGAAAGCACTAGGAAGCCTTAAACTGATACAAGCACTCAACTTTCCTTGTTAATAAGGAGAAATTAATCGTAGATGCTAAACAGCCTATAATTGCAAAGTACCTTGCAAAGGTAAGGGAAAACAGCTATTGTAATTTACAAAAATGCACCTAAACAGGCATGTCCAAGAGTCAGCTTCTGGTGATTTCTCCTGTTCACCTGGTGAATCTGGGCATACTGGGGCAATGCTCATGTACACAGACAGCCCTCTCCTCCTACTACCCAACACTACAACCTGCAAGAGATGCACTTAAAAAGCCAGACTGTAAGCAAAGCTCTCTCCAGCCAAGATGTGCTAGACAGTCAAGAGGAGAAGATTAACACCTGCACTACACCCCAAGCAACACATAGCTCTTCAAAACCCACACCATCAACACCCCCACATAGCAACACTAAACCCACATATGTGGAGGCCTTTAACATTAACCTGCCTAAGCAACAAGGACCTCTGAAGCTGAAACGCAAACAAACACCAGTCACAACCAAAATAACAACAGTCCCTAAGGCAAGACAATGTACCCAACACTTTAGTCATAGGTGACTCTATAGTCAGGCATACTGATGTCCCACTCACCAGGCTGAACAAGGAGAAAAATACAGTCAGCTGCCAGTCGGGTGCCTGGATTCGCCACATAACGCACGCACTCATGTCACTCCACAACAAGTACAAATATGACTCTTGTCATTGTTCATGTTGGAGTGAATGACTTGAGATGTACCTCCCTGGACTACATGAAAAGAGACATGGAAGAGGTCTCAGATCATGTGGCCCAGGCAGGCATGACCCTAGCCCTAAGTAGCATCCTGCCTTCGCCCAGAATGATACCACAGTATAAGGACAAAATGATTGACTTCAACAATTGGCTAAGCTTCTGGTGTCATTCAAAGGGGATCAAGTATCTGTCTGCCTGGAACGACATGATCGACAAACCACAATGCTTTGCCAGAGATGGTCTGCACCTGTCACCCCTGGGATTCAGGTTACTGGCTAAAGCTCTTGCCACCCCTATAGTGCCTTTTTTAGGCAAGGTTAAAGGGCAAAATCACCACCATAACAGATACAAGCATGCAAAATATGAAGGCAATGCTACTCAATGCTAGAAGTCTAAACCTCAAAATGCACTCTTTCGAGGCACTCCTAAAAATGGAGAACATCGATATCTGCGCAATAACTGAGACCTTGTTCAAGGCTCTGGCGAGCACCCCTGCAATACCAGGCTACAACTCTTACCACATTTTTCAGCCACCAAACCAAGACTGAAACACTAAAGGTGGAGGAGTGTCCATATTCACCAAAGATATTCACACCTCCTGGCTAGTTGCCCAACACAATGCATCTGAAATTCTCTAGGTGCAACTAACACTAGGTAAGACTGCAATCCAAATTATAGCTTGCTACAGATCCCCCACCATGCCCCAAGATTCTCACTACATCTTTCTAAACATACTTGACAATATTAAGATACAACCAAACACCCTAATACTGGGTGATTTCAACTGCCCTGTCATTAACTGGGAAAACTAGTCATGTACCAACACCTTTTCCCAACTGTTCTTGGAATTCATAAATTCCAACGTCCTGGATCAACTTATCCATTGTCCCACCGGGGGCTCAAATATCCTAGACCTGGTCATTACCAATATGGGAGATAGATGCTCCACACCAGTGGTCACCCCCTCATTGGTTAGGTCTGACCATAAGTAAATCACCCTTGACATCCACATCACACCCCCACCCCCCAGTAAGGAAATCTCCGTAAAAATTTCTCTAAAGCCAACTTCATGCTACTCAAGTCAGAAGTGACAAATTCATGACATCCATGCAGATGGGAGTTGAAAGTTTGACTGCTGAATCTTACACTAAGGCACTGTATGAGCACATCCACTCATGCATGAATCGTGCCATCCCAAATAGAACCAAGATGCTGTCCTACAAAAGAAGGAAGCCAATCTGGTGGTCCCCTGCCATAAATAAACTATACAACAGAAGATAGAAACTGTTGCAGAAAAGAGGAAAATGCCAGCATGCAAAAAACTCCCTTACCAGCCTCAGTAAGAAGCTGAGATCCCTCATAAAATCCTCCAAAGCTAGTTACAAAAATAAAATTGCCAAAAATTCTAAAGACAACCACAAGGCATTCTATAGTTATGTCAAGAATGTAAATGGCAATGCTCAGATATGCTCTGAGCTCCAACAGAATGGCATTAAATATACTGATTCCCAAGGATATTGCCAATATCCTGGCAGACTGATTTAATGCAAACTTCACCCCCCTCTCACCCCCTAAAGGGCCCATCTCAATACCAAAAGATTGCCATATTCCGGTAATCATGACTACATAGGTAGAAACTGCACTCTCCAAAGCTAAGAATACAGCATCCATGGGACCAGATGACATCCCGGGCTGTGTACTACATGAACTACAAAATGAACTGGCACCTCACCTAAGTGTCATGTTTAATCATGGCCTCACCTCAGGCTTCGTGCCCACTGAGTGGCACAGAGCTACAGTTGTCCCACTCCATCCCATCAGTCTGATAAGCCTCATCTGCAAAGGCATGGAACACATCATCATGGAACTTGTAAACAAAGACATTGGCAACCTTCAAACACTGGGCCCCACCCAGTTTGGGTTCATGAAGGGCCGATCTTGTTTCCTGAACCTGATTGAATTCTTCGAATCAGTCTCCAGAGCTGTGGACAAGGGTAAGGTGGTTGAAACACCCTATCTGGACCTCGCCAAGGCCTTCAACACCACCCCCCACTCTGGAATCATTGATAAACTTACTAAGCGGGGTGTAAATCCCTACATCACTCGATGGATTGCCAACTGGCTTAATGACAGAACCCAGACTGTAAAAGTAGCCAACTTCAAATCCAGCTCCAGACAAGTGACAAGTGGAGTACCTCAGGGTTCAGTCCTGGGACCGCTCTTGTTTGGCATCTACTTTTCTGAAGTACAGGCCAACACTAAGGGACTCTGGCTAACAAAGTTCTCAGATGACTGCAAACTGGGAGCCATTATTGAATCCACAAATGATGTGGATATTCTACAAAAGGGCATTATAGAAACAGCTGTTTGGTGCCAGAGCCATGGGCTCAAGCTTAATGCCAAGAAATGTATAGTTATCCCCTTTGGGAAAAAAACATGTACCCATGAATTACCACATAGGTGGCAATACACTAAACAATGAAAGTGTGAGGAGAGACTTAGGGACACAGGTGGACAGTAGTCTCACCTTCAATAACCACATCACCACAACAGTCAGGAAATCATTCTATGTGGCACACCTCATCACTAAGGGCTTTTCATCCAGAAAAAAGGAGGTCATTGTCCCACTGTACTCATCCCTCATTAGACCCATTATAGAGTACAGTGCTCCATTTGGTATTTACCTCACAAGACATCTGCAACAGCTGGAAAGTCTGCAGAAATACCTCACTAAAAGAATCACAGGCCTAAAGCAGATGCCCTTTACTGACCGTCTAAAAAAACTCCAGCTAAACTCTGTGGCATATCGTCTACTCAGAGGTGATCTCTGCTTAACATACAAGGCCATGTCAAACCCTGAGCAGTTGGACATGCTCCACTTAAAGAAATCACAATCCCTCAGAGCCACATACTCCAGTGAACTAAACCTTGTCATCACAATGAACAAAATATGCTGGAGGGATAGGTTCCTGACCCAGAGACTCCCCATACTCTGGACTAGACTGTCCATACATGTCAAGCAGAGTGCCTCCTTGGCGCTCTTCAAAAGGAACCTTGACGATTGGATGGGAGATAGGAAATTCACCTGGGGATTATGTCAGTCACCCTGCTAGACAGGGGTACAGGGAAGTAAATATTGCTGGAAGAAATATCCAGGGAATTGTTATGGCTAGGCTTGTATAGGCCCTAGGGCCAATAGCCTAGTACCAACCTATAAACCTATGTTAGGGGGTGTCTTGATGGAGTCAAGTAGGTCCAGGTAGGAAGACAAGTGGGTGCCCTGAGTCATGGATGGGGGGTCTATAGCTGTCTATAACTTGGAAGAGTGTCTTGCCAACTGTCAGTTGCACCTGGAGTAATTCCAGTGTCAGAATATATGGAATGAGGTATAGCCTGGTAATGTGGGGGGGGGGGGGGCTGTCCACAGCCCTGAATCAATTTTCCGTGACCGCACAGACATCAGCATCTTCCAGTGTGAGGAGGGCCTCCAGTGAGTGCATTTTCACTGATCTTTTATGTTTGAAGTTGTGTCTTTGAGACATAGCCTAAAAAGGCACGATGAAGGAGGCAAGAGGCTTGGCCAGGATCTGGAATCCTAGGAGAGAGAAGTGGAGGCCATCTCTGGCAAAGCATTGAGGCCTGTCAGCCATGTCATCCCAGGCAGACAGATACTGGATCACCTTGGAAAGGCACCAGAAACTAAGCCAATTGTTGAAGTCAATTATTTTTGTTGGTATTGTGGTATCATTCATGGTGAAGGTAAGATGCTGCTTAGGGCTAGGGCCATACCTGCCTGGGACACATACTCTTAGAGCTCAATCATGTCTCTCTTCATATAGTCCAGGGAGGTACATCTCAAATCATTCACACCAACATGAACAATGACATATTTATAGTTGTAGCTGTTGTTGAGAGACTTAAGTGCATGCGTGATGTGGTGGATTCTGGCACCTGACAGACAACATTCTGTGACCTTCTCCTTGTCGAACCTGGTGAGGCAGACATTGGTGTGTCTCACAATTGAATCACAAATGACTAGTATGTTTGGTTTATTGTTATGCCTTATGGGCTGCTTTGGTTTATTATTTATTGCTACTGCATAGCAGGACTGTTGTGAATGTTGTGATTAACATGGAACTCCACCTTTCAGATGGATGAGATTCCAAGCAGACATTTCTGCATTTATTTGTAGATCATGTGTCTTTGTCACCTTTTGGTTGTGTGTGTTAGGTCCTCCTGTACTATGTTATCACCATTGGTGGACTTTGCACACAATATGCAAGAATCAGCAAACTTGGTTAGCCAAAGGACATATATATTAGCCTGGACTGTTGAGAAATACAGTTCAAACAGTGAAGCTCCAAGTACAGATCCCTGGTGTTTGTCAGTGGTGACAACTCTATTGGTACAGGTTGATTCACCAACTGTCACATGATGTGCTCTGTCAATGAGCCAGTTGGTTAGTCATCAACTGACATCAGTTTTAATCCCCAGCTTGGGGGTTTCTCGGTGATACCTGTGTGTGTAATTGTGTCAAAACCCTAGGCCAGATCATAATAGGCAATAAGCAGTCTTACCTTCTTCCAGGCCTATCACACAGAATCAGTATGCTGTGACAACTCCACAGATCAGCTATAGCATGACCTAGCATATACACCTTCTTGATACAGTGGAATACACAGTTCAACACACCCTCCACATGGCCTATGCTCCCGTACAAGGGTGTACATTAACATGTATCTACCTGCATTGGGGGGACAGAACCTGATGCATGCATATGCTCCTCGACTGTGAGGTAGACCAACACATGGTGCTTCCTCAGAAGTTTCCTCACTTCAAAAACGTTTTTGTTCCATATTGTGTCATCATGGTCCTCTTCTACATGTATACTAGTAATATTCCAGGGGTATTCAACATACCTGTGTGAGTTATTACTGCTACATCAGGTCCATTACATCTGATAGATGTCCTCAAAGAGGTCATCAAGGTCATGCATGATGACAACAGTATCATCTTGTGGAACTTGAACAGGTGAAGGCTTTTAACAAAAAGTAGCACTGAGGTATTCAATCAACTCTGTCATATGTGGCCATAAATAGCTATATCACCAAATGGTTAGACCAGTGTATGACATACGTGACATCTCACTATGTTGAAATGTGTGGCATGACATACATCTCAGGTTCAGTGATCACCTCAGTACATCAGGGGTGTCTACTAGGCCCTTGTCTGCCCCTTAGTTAAGTGATGGACATCACAGATGACATACACGTGCTGTGTCCAAACAGCTACCTGAAGAACTAGAGCTTGTGGGCAGTCATTGACTACAACTATGATATTAGTATAACACACATTATCAATACAAACTAGAGACTGCTGCCACAGCCATGACAACACCTGCATTGACGAGACACATGAACGGATGTGTTGCATCAGGAAACAGACACAACACCCAAGTATAATGTGGCCATCGCACTCTATAATCACAACAATAGGTATGTGACCTGTGTCCTGGGGTAGAGGGTAAGTGGTACATCCACCTGCATGTGGTTGCAGTGCTGACTACCCACATGAATGTAACACAAGCAAAGGATATGTGAAGGACATGCACATCAGAGGGCATACTAATGTCATGGTTCCCAGCCTTCATTGCACCAATAACTCAGTACAATGCACCCTTCTCCATGTACCTCCCAACACATCTTCCACTGATCTGTAACTGAGGTGTACCACCTTTCACAGTGCACTGTCACACAGCTTATTGTCCAAATCTAGGTATTTTTCTGTGGAATATACATGACTGTCTGATGGTGTAGAACAACAATCAAGTTGTTATACCAGATGCATATGTGCTACTTGTTCACCTTATGCACACACTGCATACATAGGTGTTTGACAACATTAATGGCATGCATAACATCTGTGACGGTGTGAATTGTGCCACTGATATATGCCATACACACAAGGCAACTAGCCTGTAGTGTCCATACTATCACATAAGGTATAGCAGTGTCCCTCCTTACACCTCCTGCAGATATTATAGTACCAGGACAGTGTGCCTGTTTACCCTCATTGATCGTGGATGTCTCATACTAGTTGTCCATGTGTGTGTTGCAGGCTCATCTGTCATCACTCCATATCACATATGTTCTGCCAGAGGCACAGGATGCTTATCTCACACAGACATCCTCCCCATTGTTATGTCACCTTGTGTGACAGTTACAGACAACATATTTTCACTTTACAGTCAATACTGTACCATACAGATATGTGCTTGGTGCCGCTGCTACAACCATCTTCCACTGATATGCCATCCTCTGCTGTACATGTGAGAGTTTCACATGTACTCTTTCCTTGTGTTCATTCCTGCAATTGATCTGTGTGTCCCTATTCAATACATACACTTCCCATTGGTGATCATTTTACATGGCAGTCCCATGTCCTGTTACAGATCATTAACACATCTTCAGCACAGTATGCCAGGAATGGAATATCACAATACTCTGCACTTTAGATATGCTGTCCTGTACTGTGTTTGGTTCATGTACTTCACATTCATACCTCTCAACTGGCCAGATATTCCCAGGATGTCCAGATGTTTTACTTTTCAAATATATGGCTTTCTGCATATCACTGGGATGATGTCTATACTGCTGTGACTCAATATTACATACATTTGGGTGCATACCTCTCAGCTGTCCTGATCTGTGCAGAATGTCCAGTTTTGTCTCATATTTGTGATCTTTTCCTCATAGCATGTTGCTTTCCTGACAAAGCATTGGCATGTCATTGCAGAGTGCAGTGAGAAACTGATGACTGACATTTGATTTTCAAACTTCATGCTCTTCAGAAAGTTCCTGCTAATGTAAAACCTATATATTCTATCAACTTCATAAGTCTGGATGTGGAATATTAACAATCTGTCCCTATTTCTTGTCCTTTATACCCCAGTTTCATGGCTTTGTCAACATTTCTTGCTCTAAGAAGTTGAAAGTGTTGCATTCTAACACATCCCATCTATGGTCAAATATGTCCCTATGACTAGTTATTTGTCGTCTCATTAAGTTGGCCCCTGTGCAGATATACTGCACTAAGAGAATGACAGCTATTTGTACCCCCATACCTGTCAACTGTAAAGATTTTTTCAGAATGTCCAGATTTTGCCTAATATTTGTGGACTAGCTCTCCTACAATTGAGTTTACGAGTAAATCACTGGTAAATGATTGAGAGTTGAAGTCAAACAATAGTGACAGATATTTGAGTTTCAGACTTCATACCCTTCAAAAATGTGTATACAAAACCTGTCCCTATCAACTTTCTAAGTTTGTAAGAGCAATGTTTAATATGTATGACCCTAGTCTGCAACCTTTGTCCATACATTATTTGAGTTTTGTCCATGTTTCTTGCTCATTTTTAAAGTATGTGTACCGCCCTCGTGATCATGGGGTCATTCCATGCAAATCCATAAACCATATGTACCCTCCTTTACACAGATTTGATATCAGTGTTTGCTGATAAGGTTTCGCAGCCAGCAATATTGTTGTGAGCCATGAAACCTAGCATTACATGCTGCCATGAGCTGAGCACCATTGTGGTTGCACGTACATTCTGTGTAAGGTCTACCAAACCCAACACGGAGTTTATTGTATCTGGGGGTTAGTTCTTTATGCACATTAATACACATGGATGGATATTTACTGGATGTTATTAGACTGATGTATTTTTATATTTATAGTGTTCTAGTTTGATTATGTTTATGATTAGATAGCTATGTGTGCTTTTTTTAATTTTAGTTCTTGTCACAGACCTGATGAAGGCTTTATTACATTAGTTAGCTGGAAGTGATTTTAGTTGAAACTCTTTTTATGTATATGTTATGGTTTTCTTAATACCTGATATTGGAATGTGGTTGCAAATAGATAGGCAGTGTTTTCCTTAACTAGGATTTAGTTTGATCTAATCAGTAGTAGTGTGTGGGGTGGATACTTACTGTTCTAAAATGCACTTTTACAGCCCTGTTTATATTGTTTGCCATGAATAGGCTGGATTAAAATTAAACAATACATATATTTTCACCACGTACTTCTAAGTATATAAAAGATGTTATGTTTAACATTGTTAACATATTTCTGATTTTTTTATTACTAAGGATCATTTGTCTGTAACAAATAAATGCTTGTTGCTTTGGAACACTACCTGGATTTCATGATTTTTGGAAATTATTGTGACTGAGCTCATCAACAAAGTTTTAAGACCACAAGTTTCTCTGTTTTTTTTTATTTTTTCCTCAACACTCATGTTGGTGAGGTTGTAACTGGACATATTCCTGTGCTTGTTTATTTTTTCAACTCTGAGTTGAGGAGCAAAGGAAAAATGCCTGTCATTTCTATGAAATGATGACCAAAAAGTCCTCTTAATAAAAAGATATTCTTAAATTCTACAAATGTAACAAGTGGTTTGCCTGAGAGCCAACAACACTTAAAAGGTTCTGTCCTCATTGCAACTGCAGTAACAGCATTCATTTCTGAATGTTGTATTGCAGTGCAACACTGCTGTAAAGCCTAATATAGACAACTGCCAGTTGCACCCCCTAACTCCTTGCATCAAGGAAGCTCACCCCTTTTACCTGCCCAGCTATGCTTCTATGTGATGGGAACTTGTTAGATTTCACGTGCACCTATGCTGCACGTGTGTGTGTGTGTGTGTGTGTGTGTGTGTGTGTGTGTGTGTGTGTGTGCGCGTGTGTGTGTCGGTGTATGTTTGCTTACTTTATGACTATTTGTTCCAAAGTATGCTCCAAAGATTTTCAAAAACTACTTACTTGAGGATAATAAGCTGTCAGCATTCAATGCTATTTTCTACAGCCTCAGAAGGTGAATGTTTTTGTGCCAGGACTGATTCTTGGCATTCTTACTAATTTCTGGTTGATTATGGCTCCATAATCCAAGTAAGCAGTCTCTATGCTGTCTATTAAGTTTCTCTGTTCTGATACTAATCATTTTCTAATTTGTTGTTGTTTTATTTCAGCAGAAATTCTGATGACAGCTACATTATAATGAAGCTCTTTTCTAATGGAATTCAAAGGTTCTTTGCCCCCCTTCTTTTTCACCTGAGTGTTACTCATGGTGATGGACTCCTTTCATTATTGTAAACATAATTCTAGTGATGCTGATATAACTTGTACCTACTGATGTTATTTATCCATCCTTAATCCTGTCCTTTAAATCTATTTTAGCATATTTCAATAAATCATTTTTTGATTGCAATATATGAACAAAGCAACAGCCCTACTGCTTCTAAATGGACACATTTACATAGTTCCTAGTGATAAGAATTTCTTCACATCAGTAGAATGTGGTTTTTTTAGATGCCTGTATATACAAACTGTTCCCCTTATTGAATTGCATCTGGAATAATTAATAGTATTAACAGTATTTATGTTTTGCAGCAAGAAAAAAAAAACAACTCTGCTGTGTTTCTGCATAAGTTATAAATTGAAGTATAGCCAGTAAAACTTTGTTTATAAATCTATGACTTTCACCTGAATGATGAATTAAATTAAGATTGCATAATTATAAAACAACTGAATTTAGTGCCAAAACATAAAATCTTTGAAAACATTAAGTAATATATTAAATTACGGAAGCTTGAAAATAAATAAACTTACCTTTCATTTTCATGATATGTAAGTCCACAGTTTCTTCTTCAAGCATGTCCCACCCTTTTTTAACATCCTTACATAAGTATCTTCTGGCAGCAAATATGTTTAGAGTCACTTTCTCGTATTCTTGCAGAAATTCTACTATTGTTTTTGCACACTTAAAACATGGGGTGTATGATATGTACCAAGTCAAGTTAATGACTTCATTTTCTTCAATAACTTTTCTTAACCAACTTATACACAAAGATTCAGCATGATCTTTTTGAGGTCTGTTTAAAAAATGTTTAGCATAAACATCTCCATTTTCTGCTTTTGCTTCACAAATCAAGAATGTCTTTCGTATAAAATGATTTTTTCTAAAATGTGTCAAAAATTTTGCCTTTTTTATCCTAGGGGAAAAAGAAATGAAGAGACAGTCTTTTATTTTAATGTAACTGAAATATAATAAATTCATTTGAATCATGAAGTAATACTGTGACAGAGAAAAAGGTTCAAGCACAAGACATCCTCTAAGCTACATCCTTCCAGTGGAATTATTTGACTGAAATAGAAATATTCTTATTAAAAGTATTAATCTACACATTATTACTTAAAGTCAAACTCCACTTGATAGTCATTTCTTTTTTTATTTCCAAAGTGTGATCTTTCTTCACTGTAGCAATACATGTGACATGCCACAATTATTACATTTGTTTCATGTCTGAATTTATTTCTCATTGTCTTTTTGTCCCATTTTTGTCTTGTCATTTCTTACATCACGAAGACTAGGAGAGGCTGAGTAATTTGGTTAGATCACTTATTCTGACTAGTGAGCCATTAAGAAAACAATGACACTTCAGCTTTGGCACTTGCATGTATCTTATGTGTCCCAGATTTCCACATCACACTTCCAATAAAAAATGCAAATCAGAGCTACAGTATGACGTCTGAACAAAAGCAAAGCTTTCAAATTTTTATTTCAGATATAAAATATCAACAACATCCACTCATATATTATTTTTTTCTAATTTCAAATGAGTTGTCTTTCTTTTTAATAATGTAGTCCCAACAAGAAAGAAAACATTTTCATCTTACTCTCATGATTTTCCGTCAGCATTTGATTCTGAAGTTTTTCGACATTGTGTTTTTTGTAAAAGTATATCCTGGGGATTTAATAAAATCTGTTTAGGCATACTGTAAAGCCTACATGGAACGTACAATGGCCATGTATATGGAACCCCCTCGGTAGCATAACATGCATATTAATGAAGGCACACTACTGAGGGAGAGCCACGTAACATAGTTATTGAATCAATATAGAGAGTGTGTTACTGTGGAGATGAGTGACACACCCCCTGCACTGTCAAAGTACCAGATATCAGTGTAGGTATATGTAATAATAGGTACCTTTTTTTTTTTGTGTGTGTTAGCATGGAGTGATGTACAGCAATGGACATGTGCCAGAAATCTAAACATAGAAACTGGGTGCATTTAGTTATAAATGCAAAGGTCAAGTTTAAGCATAGCTGAGCAGGTTTGTGTGGTGTGGCTCTTAGCAGTGTTTAAATGTAGCAGAGAGGTATATGTAAAAGTATAACAGAATTCTACATGTTCATGTAGCCAAATGGTGAGTGACAGCCTTATGTGCAGTAGACACAGGGTTTGAATGCACAGACAGTTTGTTAAGCATTTATTTTGCAAATACAAATTATGCCAATTATTTTAAGTCCTGCTTTGATGCACTCAACTAAGCTCTGCTAAGCACAGCTAAGCCTTGCCAAGCATTGCTTAAACAAGGAATGTTTTAGCACTGCTTAGCTGGTTTGTGCATTGCTAAGTGGTGCAAAGCACTGCTGCGCAATGCCAGTTTAAGCATTGCTCAGCTTAGCTAAGCTTGTTTGCGTATTGCTAAGCATTGCTAAGCATTGCCAGTCTAAGCACTGTTCAACTGAGCTCAGCAGGTTTGCACAATGCTAAGTGATGCATAGCATATTTGAAAATTGCCCAATGGCAGTAAAAGGCAGGACAACAGGCTTATTTAAGTGCAACAGATGAGAATACAGCAGAACCAGTTGGAGTTTGAACCTGGCAGGAGCTATGGCAGGTGTTGGAGAGGGTGCATGCTTCCGGGCACAGTGGTGGATCATTCTGGAGTCCAGGGTCATGGTTGGACTCCTTGTAAAAGACCATTATGTCCGGCTGCTGCAGGGCCAGTACCAGGGATCCGAGTCTAAGTCTGAAGCCTGGGACCAACTGGCACGTGATCTCACCAGTGCTGCAGGTATCCCCCGCACAGGTGAGCAGGTCCATCATCATTCTGACAATATGAATGGAAGAGGGGACTTCTGGGCACCTGGGTCCAGGATGCTAGAGATGGGAATGCCCCCCAAGTGTGTAAGTGCTGTTTGTATTATTTTACCAATACCTAAACTAAATGTGTGATGGACAGGTACTTAAAATGGTGTGCTTCTCTCCCTACAGCAGCAAAGGACAGAGCTTACAACCTAGAAGCTCATGCAGGGTGCCTGACCAGGTTGTGCCTTGAGTGTGATGAGTACAGATGTATCTGGCAATCCATAGCCCTATAAGCAAAAAGGAGTAATATATTAACTGCCATTAGGTAGATGCATTTTTGATTGGACTGCAAGGAATGTGGTCATAGAGCTGGACTGCAATAAGTGAGTAATGCCATTTATAGTTCAATAAAGATGAAAGCATGAAACCTGAGAATGTTAAGGGAATAAAGTATCTACTGCATAAATTGCGGAATTACAACTGTATTGCAACACCTGCATTATATGAACTGTTCTGCAATAAA
The DNA here is from genome assembly GCF_019279795.1 of Protopterus annectens. Classification (NCBI taxonomy): domain Eukaryota; kingdom Metazoa; phylum Chordata; order Ceratodontiformes; family Protopteridae; genus Protopterus; species Protopterus annectens. The sequence continues at coordinate 1,926,637,360 of NC_056729.1, read as the reverse complement.
GACTGGAAAAATATACCAGTTACTGCATGATGTCACCCCTAATAAAACTGTGTTTTGCAATATGTGTGTATTTTAATCTGTTGTTCATGAAACCGAGTATTACATCTGCTGTGAACTAAAAACCAAAAGAATACCACTAAGTGACTGAAGGTTAGCCAGTAAAGAGTGTTCTGCTAAATTGTAGGTGTGGAGCTGTGCTACAAGATATAATACATTATGATATTTGTTCTGCACTAAGATCTGAAGCAATAATAGGAATGCCCAAGGTATACTGTGTATATCAGGATTGTTTTGTGTTAAACATTACATTTCAGCTATATTCATTGCTGCTCTGAGGTATGCTGCTGCAGGCAAGTATATAACTGTAATAGAGGTAGATTGCAAATATACCATCTGCAACTGTATATGGGTCAGGTAGCCAACCCAGCACTCCGATATGGTTTGTACACATCACAGATATTTCACCCACTAGGGGTATATGGTGTACACCTGCATTCTATGCATTAAAGTACAGTTCACCTACTATCTCTGTCATGCATGAATCACATGCATGTGTGTTCAACTGTTAGTGCAGTCTTATATAAGAATCTACATCTATTACCAGGTCATATTTTGTTACCAGGTAAGCTCTAGGCAAAAATCAGTCAATCAATATGCAGCAGTGGCTCAGCAGCTTGGTTTGATAAATTCTATGTCTGATGTATATTTTGTTACACACACATAGACCAGGGTTCGAGACCAGTGACAAGTACTAGTAAATATTATTGAACCAGTTATGTATTGTTAAGAGATGTTCTCCCCACAGGAATTACAGGTAAATAAATGTCTACAGTAGCCCTTAGAATGGGTTAGTAATTTTTGTCTTCAGATGTAAAAGAATGTTAACAACATTGCTCAGCAATGTGATAAGACTTCAGAAAATAAAGGCAACAAGTACAATACTAATAAAAACTGATACAATAAATAAAATGTTTAATCTTGCTATGGCTGTATGCCTGTTGTGTCTGTGAATGTCTGCTGATAGTCTAACCCCATGACTGCTAAGGATGGCATGATAGTCATAAACTCTCTGTACTTTGCATGATACGTCTCTCAAGTGTCATGCTGTCATGGACTGTGATCACTATTGCCTAATCCCCCTGTCACAGATCTATCATGGACATGATTTCTGTCAATGGCAATGTCACAGTACATCAGTCCACAGTACAGCTTGGTAGTCATATCTGTACCCCTGACATGTAATAGTCCTCTGTAGTTGTGCACCTGTAAGTTTTACAGCCCATACTGTCCCATGTGGATAGCTTGAGAGGTACGCATGTGCTAAAGAAGCTATATGGCACTTATATACATAAAGGAAGGGCAGACCTGTAGAGTATATAAGAGTACTGTTGCAAACTATATAGCCTATACTGGTATTAATAGACTGCATTTCTCTCTCTCCCCCACCCCTTATCTGCATCATAATTTTGTTATTATTATACATCGGTTATGATTTACTATTAACATATGTTCTTCTCAAAAGGTTATATTGGGCCTTGTGTTTTATTATTGTTATGCATTACAATGGTTGCATACTAATATACCTTGCTGATTTACCTATATTGTTGGCCTTATGCCATAACTGTTACTGGCATACTGTTACTATACTGACTGTTATCTCACTTATTGTTGTGTTCCATATACTATGCAATATTATGTTACTATATTATTTACAATGTTCTGGCATGCTGTTATAACTAAGTAAATGTTATGTTCATTACTACCCTATACACTTTGAAATATCTCAACAGCATAGCTCGACTGGGTAGGCTGGTTCCTGGTGGTCAATCTACCCTACCTCAGCTGGCCATGGCACTAGGCTCCAGCACATCTGGGACCTAAGTCGTTGTCCCCCTGGCCCTGCATCACCTCAGGGGACATAGCCCATCCCCCTGCCAGGAGTGGGGATGGAGGGGGGGTTGTCACCCAGGATCAGCTACCAGTGATGGTGTGCAGGATCACGCATCATGGCTACGAGAATCACCTGTGTCGGATTGAGGGCAGACTGGCCAACCTGGAGGGGCAAGGTGGCCCCGGCACCCAGCCCCCAGCACAGCCACCTTTGCGGTAGTGAAGGAGCAGTGTTGACTGCCCATGGGTGGGGAGCTCAGTCTCACTGCTGCTGTCTGGGGGCACATGGCTCTCTGATTCCACAACACCCTCCCCGTCCAAGGTGTTTATCCCCCTCATGTGTCACACACTGCCCCTGTATGCTGTCTTGTTTGTCTTGTCTGTTTGCAAATGCAACCTCTCCTATCCAGCTTACTTCCCCACACATACCTATATCCCTTCCCCAACATCCCACTCTCACCTTATGAAAAAAAATGAGCATCTATTCCACAAAAAATATCGTCCCAAACATAGCTCTCCATTTTGCACCCACATCTACTAGACATTACATGAATCAAACAACATATTTATGTTGCCCTCAGAGGCTCCAAATTCCAAATTCACTACAACCTGCACAGCTGTTGCTGTCAATGAAATGGAGAGCTATGGTCCTTTCCTACATAGTTTCATAGTTTCAGAGTATAGTACTAGGCTATCTGCCCTGGGGCATTTGTAAGCCTAGCCATAGTGATGTGGCTTTTGCCACCCCATGAAATGGTACAAAAATATACAGAATAAATCTAGAATACTGTGCCTCTGTCTAGTAGTGACACAGTGAAGGTCCCCTTATATAATAGAATTAGTTTACTGTGCCCCTGTCTAGCAGTGACACAGATGTGACCCCTGGGGTAAACTTACGATCTCCCATCCACTCATCAAGATTTCTCTTGAAGAGAGTCAGTGAGAGTCTCTGCCTAATATGAACTGGGATCCTGTTCCAAAGCATGGGAAGCCTCTGGGTTATGAATCTATCCCTCCAGCATGTCTTATTCATACTTGTGCCGAGGTTTAAGTCTTTAGCTCTCGTGGTCCTGATGGATTTGGATTTTTTGAGGTGGAGTATGTCCATCAGATCCTGATTGGACATGGCCTTGTACGTCAGGCAGAGATCACCTCTGAGCAGGCGGTATGCTACTGAATAGAGCTGAAGTTTCTTTAGTCTGGCAGAATAAGACATATGTTGGAGACCCTTGATCCTTTTGGTGAGGTACTTTTGTGGTCGCTCCAGCTGTTGCAAGTGCCGGGTGAGGTACATACCAAATGGGGCATTGTACTCAATCATGGGCCTGATGAGGGAGGAATATAGGGGTACAATGACATCCTTGGATCTGGATGTGAAACCCTTCATGATGAGGTGTGCAAGGTAGAATGTTTTTCTAACCACTTTGGCAATGTGGGTGTCAAATGAGAGGTCACTGTCTACTTAGGTCCCAAGGTCTCTGATTACTTTTTCCGTACTCAGTGGGTTGCTGTCTATGTAATAATTTGTGGGTACTTTGTTTTTTCCAAAAGGGATGACTATACATTTTTTGGCATTTAGTTTAAGGCCGTGACTACGGCACCAGTTGTCCATTTCTGTGAGGCCTTTTTGTAGGATGTGTGTATCTGCTGGTGTATCGACTATGGCGCCTAGTTAACAGTCATCTGCGAACTTTGTCAGCCACAGCCCTCCCATGTTTGCTTTAACATCTGCAAAATAAATGCCGAACAAGAGGGGTCCCAGGACAGATCCCTGTGGGACACCACTTGTGACTGGCTTTGAGTCTGACATTGCTCCAGCGATTTTAACTTTATGGGTTCTGTCCTTTAGCCAGTTTGCAACCCATCTGGTGATATAAGGGTTTACTTTTAAGCTGTTTAGCTTATCTATGATGCCTGAGTGGGGTATTGTGTCGAAGGCCTTAGCCAAGTCCAGGTATGCTGTATGGACTGCTTTGCCCTCATCAATGGCTCTAGTGACTGTTTTGAAAAAGTCAACCAGGTTTAAAAGGCAGGATCTGCCCTTTACAAAGCCGAACTGGGTGGGGTCAAGCGTCTGTAAGTCCCCTATGTCTCCATTTATGAGTTCCATAATGATTCTTTCCATAGCTTTGCAGACCAGGCTAGTCAAGCTAATGGGGCGGTAGTTTCCAGGGTCTGTAGAGGCAACCCCCTTGTGGAGTGGGACCACTGTTGCTGTACACCAGTATTCAGGTACATATCCCGAAGTAAGGCTAAGGTTAAATAGCATTTTTATGTGTGGGTTTAGCTCCTCTTGGAGTCCACGTAACACGCACCCCGGGATACCATCAGGTCCCATTGATGCTGTGTTTTTTGCTTTGTTTAGGGCGGTTCTCACTTGGACATCTGAGATGACAGGGAGATTACATTCAGCTGGGATAAGTATTTCTTCTTTTGGGGGTGAAGGAGGCGAGAAATTTGCACTGAACCTGCCAGCCAGAATGTTAGCAATATCTGTGGGTTCAGTGTATTTTTTGTTGTTGTGAACCAACTCTGAGCATATCTGAGGGTTTCTGCCCAGGTTTCTAACATAGCTGAAGAAGGCTTTGTGGTTATCTTTAGTGTCCTTAGCGATTTTTCTCTCAAAGTTTGCCTTGGATGTTTTTATGAGAGAACGTAGTTTTCTGCTAATGTTGATCAGAGATGTCTTCCCTTCATGGGATTTCGCTCTGACGTGCAGTAGCTTCCTTCTTGTTATACAATTTGTTTATGGCTGAGGTCCACCAGACAGGATGCTTACATTTGGTGGAGAGGGACTTGGATTTGTTTGGGATTGCATGATCCATGCATTCTTGGAGATGTCCATAGAAAGCATTTGTGAAGGATTCGGCATTGTGGGATGTGGTATCCACTGGCACAGTGGGCTTAAAGGATACCATCTCAGTCTTAAGAAGAGTGAAGTCTGCTTTTGAGAAGTTTTTCACTGTGGTCTTTTGTGCTGGGGTGGAGGTGGGATATGTATATCCAGGGTGATTAGTTTGTGGTCAGATCTCACTAGTGAGGGGTATACTTCGGTGTGGAGCATTTTGTCCCCATGTTTGTGATGATCAGGTCTAGTATATTATCTCCCTAGTGGGAGGCGACTAGTTGTTCCAGTGCATTTGAATTTATGAATTGCAGGAACCTTTGGGCTAGGGTATTAGGGCTAGAATAATGTACCCAATCTATGTTTGGGTAGTTGAAGTCTCCCAGTATGATGGTATTTTGTGATACATTCATATCCTCCAATGTCTTCAGGAAGGCTGAGTGGGGTTCTTGAGATTGGGAGGGTGGTCTGTAACATGCTACCAGTTGTATAGCAGTTTTGCCTATGGTTAGTTGCACCTGTATGGTCTCTGATGCTTCATGTGTTGCTACTAACCTGGAGGTGTGGGTGTCCTTTATGAATATGGACACTCCCCTCCCTTTGTGGTTCAGCCCGGTTTTGGGGCGAAAAGCATGATACGAGGTATAGCCTGGTAGCGCTGGGGTGCTCTCTGGAGCCTTGAACCAGGTTTCAGTTACTGCACAGACGTCGATGTTCTCCATGCTGAGGAGTGCATCAAGTGCCTGCATCTTGAGATTTAGACTTCTGGCATTGAGCGCATTACCCTTAGTTTTTTCCATTTTGTTTTCTAAGGAGGTGGGTTTGTCTTTTGAGCCTTGCCTAAAAAAGGCACTATGGGGGTGGCAAGAGCCTTAGCCAATATCTGGAAGCCCAGTGGTGACAGGTGTAAGCCATCCCTTGTGAAGCAGCGTGGCTTGTCCAACATATCATCCCAGGCAGACAGACATTGGATCCCCTTAGAATGACACCAGTACTTGAGCCAATTGTTAAAGCTGATCATCTTGTCTTTGTATTGTGGTATCATTCTTGGTGAGGGCAAGATGCTGCTCAGGGTCAGGGTCATACCAGCCTGGGCTACATAATCGGAGAGCTCCTCTATGTCTCTTTTCATGTAGTCCAGGGAGGTATGTCTCAGGTCATTCACACAAGCATAGACAATGGCGGAGTCATATTTGTACTTGCTTTGGAGTGACCTGAGTGCGTTTGTTATGTGGCGGATCCTAGCTCCCGATAGACAGCTCACAGTCACCTTCTCCAGATCCCAACCTGCCTTTCAGTATGTTTCCCCCTGCTTGCCTCCCCATTTCACCACTTTCCAATCACCCCTTTTTCTTTCTTTTCTTTTTAAATTAGCACGGGGTTAAGCAGAGCTATGCAGCATGCCATGCAAAACTATGCAAACCTGCTTAAAACCTCTTAAAAGTTTCTTAATCATCTTCTGTTTTTCTGACCTTGTTAGGCACATCTGCAAAATAATCACTGCCTGCCGAGTCTCAAACCCAGACCCCTATTAACTACAGCATATTGCATTAGCTCACTAGGCCACTCAGTTCTGAAGTCAAGCAGGTGTTTCCATAAACTTATCCAGATTGCCAGTGACACACTGCATGTACATATAATGGGAAAATTGGCAATGTACTTGGGACTGTGATGCAGACACCAAACCAGTACACAGCCAAATAAATCATGATGGGTGTATGTGAGGCCTGGGACAGCAGGTTTAGATGTCAACTGTACAGACTGTTGCAGAATGTCCACAGTTGCGCCACCTACTTTTGGCACAGTTGTCACAAAACCTTTTCTGTGCACTAATGTACTGACAAGTCAGTGCAGATTGAGGTTAGAAAATCATGACGCACAGTTCAGTGTCACACGTCATACTCATCCAAACACACATGCTAATGTGAATCCTGTGTAACAGACTGTATGCATGTACATATATCTTGTAACTGCACTTGCTGCAGTATTGATGCAGGAGCTTAATCTGCTAAATTCTTAGCATGCTGAACATTTTGCCAGTCACAGTCCTGGGTTCAAATCCAGTGTGTGCACTTCAATTACATGCTTGTGAATACAACAAATAATGACTGAGTCCTGCAATTTTAACCAAAACAGGTTGCTACTACTGCAGTCACTGCTACCCATGTTAGCACATCAAAGGCCTGTAGGTAGGGACACACTGCACAAATATGTATAGGCTACCTATTTGTCACCTAACACTCTCTGATTGGCACTGTTACATAACATATGTACCTTAAGCACATGCCTCACCTGGACTGTTATGGGTACCGTCACCCTGGCTCTGCTGTAAAAACAGAGCTGACACTGCTCCCTCACTGACACATACAACTTGCTGTCCTCCAGTGTGTTCACACTCCCCGGTATGAATCCTGGTCAAAAAGCAGCAGCTGCAGCCTGCAACATATGTAGGAGTATGTTCAGCTACCCAATACAAACCTAACATACTTCACAATCCCCTAGAACAAGGGATCCATACTACACCCATACATGAAGGGATGGGAGCAAAGGTCAAGTGACAGGGACATGTGTCACAGTCTGTCCCTACAAACATACATAGCAGATAGAACAGCAACTACTGCAGCACCATGCATATTCTGATGTGTATGACATATGACACTCACATTTGTCTTCCCCCTTACTGACCTCAGCCCACATTGTTTAACACTGAACCGCCACATAATCAGAAAGTAATTTGACAATGGCCAAACATAGCATGCAAATCTGTGGGCACACCACATAAATCCCAGCAGTGGACTTTATTTGTACCTACTCTCTGCAGTGCTGTAGTCTCCACACCTCAGTAATGTCCATCTCAAAGTCTAGGAAAGGGGCCAAGGCCTACTTGAAGGCATTAAATATTGCACTGTTGTGCCATGTTATTGGCTAATGAAAGTACAACCCAGCTGTTATGGATGCAAGTAGCAAGTCTGATCCATGGATTGATGCACAGGCAATAACCTGTTATTGAGTATTACCTACAAAAGGTAAGCAGCTGCCTACGGAAAACAAGTCTGTAACTCGCTTTACCAAGACAGACTGCAATTTTAGAAGCATTTTTCTTCCGAATTTCTGCAGAAAAGGATTACAGCACTCTACAAGGTATGTAATACAAGTTCTCATCTAATGGGACATGGATGGGAGGATGCAGTTATGGGGAATAGGGATTACAAAAGTAGGCCTTTAGTAAATCTCTGGGAATGACATGTTGCTGATAGTCTGCTGTTCAGAAGCTACAGGCATGCCTATCAACTCTGCCTGCTGTGACTTAGATCACAACTGTGGCCCTCTCACTCCCTCCTACAATGGTCATCTCCTGTACAAATGCTATTGGGTTGTGTGTTGGACATAGTGACAGTAAGTAATGGTGTACAAAGATGGCATATCACATGATGTAATGTCATTCATCTCCTCTCAGTCTGTGAATGTCACACAGGAATAGTTCAGACATTGTACCAGTGTCCCTGACTGTCAGTGATGTACTCTGGCTAGGTCACTGTTTTGTCGACATTCATATCTCATCACTTGACAGCTATGGCTACCATACCTGGCAACACCATACAACAAGACTACAGGTCATAGCCATTAGTAGTGGGGGCGGCACAGGCCCAACCTCAGTGACAGAGTGTACATATTGGTCATACAAAGTAAGGGTATGAATACAGTAACAGATATTACTGTAACATAACTTTTTTTCTGAGGGTTCTGGCATGTGACAGCCAGATTCTCTACATTCTAAGAACAACCATCAATTATTTCCCAACCATTTGCCAGACATCCACATGTTTCTGTCAAAGGGACCACATATATCAGGCACATGTACACATTCTGCAAACATCTTTGTACTGGAGAAGGAGGACACCTACAGGGAAGATACCCTACAGCATGTTTGCATTGCTGTCATTGTGGCACACATATGTTGCTGGACTGTCCCCATATACTCATAATAACACACACCTATTTGTCAAACAGTGGCTGTCTGACATGGTACTGTGACCTTGCCTATAGGGGACTCAACACAGTAGATGGCATTTCTGGGAGTGGAGACATACAGCACACTCCATCACGGCACACAGAGACATAACTGGTATTGCCAGTATGTTGCTGATAGCCACATACATACTGTGTTGATAGATGGTAGGGTATGACATAGGAGGTAGCAGTAGATAGTGCAAGCCAATTTGGATGTGCAGGGTCAGTACATAGTGGAGAGCAATGTATGAGGTCCTGTGATGTGTTCCCCTATTCTTGTCTTTCCGAAAGAAGGTACAGATGTAGGCACCCGCCTTTTTCAGCTGCGGAAAATGATGTTATTCTGGATTGCCTCAGACTGCTTTACAAAATTTTGCTCTCCAGGTCTCGCCAGAATCATGGGCAATGTGCAGCACTGTGGGCTGACCTTGTCACAGCAGTCAACTGCATAGAGCTACAGGACAGAAGCTACAAGCAAGTCCACCACAGGGCAACAGACATGGTAAATGCTGCATGGCAAAGGGCCGCGGTTGTGGCCATGGACCTTGCTGCCACCGGTGGAGGGCCTGGAGCAGTAGAACCACTCTCAGCCACAGAAGAATTCCTGGCAAACCTGGGATCAACCACTTGCTCCCAAGCATCCATCAACTCATACATCATGGAGGTGGGTGCCACAGTATCCACAGCAGAGGAGCATCTAGGTAAGCCTCCTGTGTTCATCACTGTAATAGTCAGCATGCCAGTACACAGATGTCAGATCAATCTGCAGTGGGGGGAGTTTGTAGCGCACCCTTGTGCACACATACTCAGAATGTCAAAAATGTAGACAGTATCACAGTACCTACTGTACATGTTGCTGTACAAATGTATTGTCCTGTAACAATGCCGCATTTGTTACTGCTGACAATGCCTCTCCCTCACATTTCCATAGGTACGTCAGGTGTAGGAGTCCAGTGTCCTGTATCCGGTGAGTATGATACTGATTTTGTATGGATCATATATACCCTAAGAATGTTAAAGACTGCCATTTTGCTGCATACACAACTGATATGCTTAGCCAGAATACACTACCTGTATGTTCATTTTCGGAGGGGTTAACAGAAGTGTATTAAATCGGTAATCCCAATAGTGTATGCGTAGGAGCTGTAACATATTTGCACTTAGTTTTGTGAAGGTCTATGCAGTCTGCTATACAGGGGGTAATTGTATGCTGAAGATGGGTGCACTGTGTTTTAGGTGTAATTCCATCACATACACTGACATATTACGTATCTCACAGGTATATAGTAGTGGCAATATTAACCAGACATAGCTGCAGCACATGTGGTTTAATTGGCCTGTCTTGCCTGTGTATGTTGTAATCTGCTTGTGTGTTGTGCATGGGATCAGAAATAAGATGTGGTATGTGTAACACAGTTGTGGCACCTCACCTGTATGTGTGTGTGTATGTGTGAGTGCGTGTGTGTGCGTGTGTGTGTGTGTGTGTGTGTGTGTGTGTGTGTGTGTGTGTGTGTGTGTGTGTGTGTGAATCACCATATGTAATAGTGCAGGTAGTAATGTACTTATTTTCTCTTCCTCCTCACAGGTGACTGTGAGAGTTGGAGTCTGTTCCCCTCACAACCTGATGTCAGTGTCTCATCAGACTCTGACGATGATGGTGGCCATAGTGAGGCACAGGTGGGGTTGTTGTGGACTGAACCTATCCCATGGGTTGACATCCCACTTCTTCCCCCTTTGTTCCCAACCACAGTCAGTATGCCCACACATACTCAGTCTCCTGCAGCCACAGGTACCGGACAGTCTGAGTCTGGCAGCATCAAACAGGAGAATGCAGTGTCAGTGGCATCAGTAAGTGCAGACACTAGCCATATCCAGAGAGCTGGTGAAGTCCCACACAGGCAGATTGACAAGAGTGCTCGAAGGAGGACTGCTGTGTATCCACCACCTGTCACAGGTGTTACATTATGAGTCACCTGACGCATGTTTTGGTCTATCATGGAGGCACAGGCACATTCCAAATGCAACACCAGGCAGATGGTCAGGATGATCGATGCATCAGTGTCTGTCATCCATGACTCCCTCCACCACATTGATGATATCATGCATCATTTTACTGATGTAGTGGACAGACGGTGGTGTGAGACATTATTAGTCCTTGTCCATAAATTGTGCTATGACAGTGCTATAACACTGTGTTGTGGAAGTAAGGTGTCTGACACATGGCCGTAGGTCAGCAACAACATCTGCTGAGAGTCAACCTGACTGTGCATACACTCCCGTAGTGGCAGTACCTCCAGCACTACAGAAAGGAGGGTGCTGTTCATACCATGACATGGCAGTCCATAGGCACCTGGCCCTGGGTGGTCCCATGAGGAACACGGGCCCAGCAGACACCAGTCACCATCAGCGACTAGTGGGGCATCTGGCCCTGGGCATGGTGATGCCAGTGCCACTATGGCAGAGCCAGTTCCCGTGTTCATGGCTATAGACAGTGAACTGTCCATTCTGCTATGTACGGTCCACAGCTGTCCAACATACTCACGTATAGGGCTTGCACATGGCTTGAGTGTGTACATACACAAACTCATACATCACTGTCACATAAAGGTCATCAACAGACAGACACACATGGCACCTCTCTATGGCCCAGCTGACGAGTACCCCTTCCTGACTCCCACACATGATGTCAATTGTTTGGCACAGCCTAGGCCTCTGGCACCCACACACCACAACCTGTGCATGTGGTGATACTTATGCCACATCCCTGCCATCCATGCCATTGATGCAGGGACATGCAAATATGTGTCTGATGCACAGGGTGACTATAGTGCATTAAATGACATGTTGTAGTGCGGTTGTGTTATGCCATGACAGGTGCTGTATGCTGGGGTGTGTCTTGAGTACACATCAAAGTGTTTGTACCTTTGTTGTATGATGTTAGATTGGCGGTGGTGTTGCAGACTGAGAGGTGTCTCTCAGAACTTTCTATGTTTCTGTTGCAGAGGTCTGAATGGCTACACTGTGGAAACTTGGTGGCAGTACAGTGGCTCAGGATGGCATGGTTGCAAAGCAGAAATACGACATCAGTAAGGTACAGCTATATATGTGTATGGTTTCTTAGGTGTGTGTATGTGTAGAACAGTGTGTTAGGGGCAATGGGAGTAGACAGTGTAATCCTGCATGCATACCCCTTGACAATGCATCCTACCTTTGAAATATTTCACCTGGGCGTTCCACACCTAGAAATGTAGGTGGTGGCAGATAGCATTTATGCCTAGTTAGATGTGGGCTATTTAGGGCCAGCAGCTACTCACAGGGCCTTAAAATATATAACCATTGCATATATATATAGGCAGGGCAGACACACTGCTGCAAATGATATATTTACACACACACTGTCGCCTTTTTTTGAGATTAGAAGCCCTACCTATTTAATAGTATATACTACAGTACTACCTACTTATCGCATGTGCCACAGAACTTATATGTTCTGAGAGTGTCTGCCACTGCTGTTAAGGTGGATGACATCAGCATGCCCTGTAAAGGAGGCCAATGGGGGGGTTGACAGGGCCTGAAAATGTATAACCATTGCTCACAGACAGGCAAGAAAGACACAATGCTGCAAGGGGGTATATTTACACACACACACACACACACACACACACACACACACACACACACACACACACACACACACACACACACACACACAGTTGCCCTTTTTGAAATTAGAACCCCAACCTATCGAGTAGCATATACTACAGTACTACGTACTTATCTAATCGTCAGGGAGCGTATGTGTTCTGATAGTATCTGCCACTGGGGTTAAGATGGATGATATCAACAGCTGTTGACAGGGAAGCTACTGTTGTAGGGGACGCTAGTCAGAGGGCCATAAAATGATTGGTCCTTGCACAGACATAGGCCTGATAGGCATGTCTGTACTGCTGTATGGGAAATTTGTACATATACACCCACATGTGCACACACACAAAAGGTGCCTGACGTGAGATTAGAACCCCTAATTACCTACTTTTACACACTACAGCCCACAGTACTACTTGCACGTGCCACTGGTTACATTTGGTGTGCAAGTAGCTGCAGCACTATATCACGCTACACCTTTATGTGTTTTTATATCTATATATATATATATATATATATATATATATATATATATATATATATATATATATATATATATATATATATATATATATATATATATATACATACATACATTTATATATATATATATATATATATATATATATGTATATGTACATACATCCATACATTTAAATATATATATATATATATATATATATATATATATATATATATATATATATATATATATATATATATATATATATATATATATATATATATATATATATACAGCATACTGATAGATAAGGGTAATCCTGTCAGAGGGGGATAGGGAGAGGCAGATACATATACATACCTGTTTGTATCCACATTGATATATTCACATCTCAGTTCTTTAGGCAGATGAGCCATCAGACATGGCTGGAAATTAGCTAAGTGTAGGAGCATGCTCAGTGTGACTGTCAGTACTTACAAGGTGACTCCAGGCCAGATCTACCTGTTCTCCAGTCGAGGATGTTGTGTGCTACAGCCAATTAGCTTTTGCACCTGATTCAACAGTCCAGCACCTCCCTGAAATTATGTCCAAGGGATTCCCCAGCTGCGTGCTGCATATAGTATATGTGTTATACCTAGGCTGTGTACAGATTGTCATAGACTGTACAGGATTTTGCATTATATGTCTGGTACATTTTTCATAGCATTGTGATTTTCTGGTACATCAGTGGCAAATCATTATAGATTGATGCTAGGAACTGATAACAGACAGCTGATTTACTGACGCCATACACAGTAGGAAACCCATGCTACTGGATGACCTGTTATTGTCTGCACTGTCTACATTTGTATGGCCACTAGGTAAGACTTCTCCTTATATGCGGGCCTTTCTCCCACTCCTGTTCATGGCTTTGTCAATATTTCCTGCTCTAAGTAGCTGTAGGTATGCTGTAATTGGGGTACATGATGTAACACCACACATGCAGGGCTCCAGCATATATGTTGAGGCAGCAGAACCATGACTTCAGCAGCCCAACTACATGCTCTATGATGTTCCTAGTTTGTGTGTGTGCCTCATTATGTTGTTCTTTGGTAGATGTGTCTGCATTTCTGATTGGTGTCATCATCCATGGTTCCTGTGCTAGCTAGCCAGCATCCCCCAGTAGATGGCCATATGGCATGTCCCACCTGGCAAATCATCTGATATAGCTGTGATGCATGCCTGATATGGGAGTCATGATAACTGCTAGGGCTGCCAGCATACACACTCATAATAATGCATTGGGCATTACACATGACCTGGCAGGTGGTGGAGTAATACCCCTTGCGGTAGACATAGACTTTACCCTCCCCATCAGGCGGTGCTTTGATGTGTACATGAGTGCAGTCTATGGCACCCAGTCCCTCAGGGTAGTGTTCTACATGGTGGAAGCGATGCATACTGCTGGCCCTCTCCTCTGGGGTGCAAGGTAAATAAATGTGCTCACTGGTATGTGTTTGCATGGCAGCCAGGAACTGGTGGAGTATCCTGGATGCAGATGCCTGTGAGACCTCCATCATGTCCCCAGTTGGTCTTTGAAAAGTACCAGTAGCTAGTACTCTAAGTGCTACACATACCTTTGTTTCCACTGGGATAGGTTTCCCTTTGTTGGCTCTGGGTCTGAGTTGAGGGTGGTAAAGCTCAGTGAGTTCTTGTAGTATTACCCTGTCAACCCTGTAGCACTCTACAATCTCCAGCTCATGTAGCTCCTGGAAGGTTATCCTGAGCCTGAACACTCTTCTCCTCCATCTAGGCCAGTCATCAGCAGCAGCACTGCCCTCAGCCTACAGCACATACAAATGTAGTAGAGCTGCAGCATCCGCTAACATTCCATCAGTTAAAATTCTCAAGTCTGTACTTCAGTGGTGCAGAGTATGGGTGAAAAATAAGATTGTAGGGTGTATGCATACTTTATAGTGGTGGGCTGCAGATGCAGCCTATGTGATTGGCTGACTATGATGCATTTCACCTGCCAGGTATATCATCGAAGGGTTTGAATGGCCCAGTGTTAGTGGAACAGGGACTATCAGTAGTTTATGCATGATTGGCTTTCCCATGCTATTTTCTTTTCTTCTTAAATGCCTTCCCTGGTAAGCACTGTTACTTGGTGTGCAATCCTGCAGAGTTGGAGTAAGCACTGCTCAGCAGTCTGGACACACCCCTTTGCAAGGGCATGCTCAGCATAGCTTAAGGCAGCTAAACACATGCCCCACATCTAAACAAAGCTTAGCAGCACTGGGCACACTCCCTTGCTTAGCTGAGTGGTGCACCACACAAACTGATGCTGCTGAGATCCAGTCCACTTAAATATATAGTGACACACCCACTTTTCATGTCAGCTAGCTGTTCTGCAGACAACAACATGGTTCTGGGGCTAAATGGATTTTATCTGCGGACACGGTGGCCCACTTTTGCTATTCACTAACCCAGCTCATTTGCATACAGTTCCTTGCACATAACCTGGATACTTCACTATTCCAGGGCCTGCCTCCTTAGCAACCACAGATATCTCTCATTATGCATACTGCATGCAAGGACCTATAATGCATTATCCTCACGTATTTATTATTTTTAGTTTTTATAGTTTCTAATATTAATTTTTTGCATAACAGCATGTCTGTGTGCTGCTGCATGCCACGCAATCGTTATATGTGTATGAAACTGCCAGCCCAGCTATCTGGAATTTTGTAAATAATTTTATGTCATTTGTGAATATTGATATAATTTATACAGAAGTATGTGCTGAATAGGGTTTGTACCGTACTGAGCTTCAAGAATGTAACTACAGCATACCCTGCTGGAACATAGAAGATTAACTTGCAAAACTTAAGAATAGTTGCGGTTAAGTTACTTTATAGCTGGGCCATAAACAAAAGAAGTTATCTCTCAGTTTCAGTTCAGTAGCAGCCATGATGTCGAGAGCTAGAAGTTTTTTTGTATTGTCTTGGAGAGAAGTAATAACTAGGTTTCAAATGTAAAAGCATTTTATTTTTTTATGACTTCCAAGATCTGCAAAGATCTGAGAGATAAGTATTTCTCACACAGAAAAGTTAAATTCTGTTAAGTTTCTGTTTAGTCTGGGAACTGAATTCATGTGACAAAGAGTGATGTCATCCAAGCTGGCCTAGCAGTAATGTTTGATATTAATTTGGGAACTCTCTTACAGAGAGAGACTGTGCATTTTGTATTTTGTCTTGGACCTAGCAAGAACATCCACTCACTATCACCATCACCATCTGCACTTGCCTTGCTAATAGTAAGTAACTAGTGTACAGTAATTTCTTTTAGAAATAGTTAGGAATATAGTAAAGATTAGTTTAGAAGTTTTCTGTATTTATTTGAAACTGGGCTTTAAGAGGGACCCCATTCCAAATACATTTGGCTAGGGTTCACCTTTACTTGGAAGATGGAAAAGGAAGCTAGCAAGTAGGTATGTCTGAGGATATCCCTGCAGATGTCCTGATAGGGAATAATTTGGATAATGCAGTACCCTGTGTGCAAGCAGTTACACACAGTCAGGCTTGGAGACAAGCATGTGAGTCTGGTAGTAGGGGGAGACCCAGACAGACTGGACATTTGCAAGCCAGAACTGGTGAGGTGGTTCCTTCAGGGAGGGAGCTACCCTGTAGTAGTGAGACTGAAGGTGAACAACAGCTGCTTGTGGGTACTGATGCACCCTTGGACAGAGTGACTTCAAGGGCAGAGGTCAGTATAGTACCCAGGCTGACAGTGAAGCACTGCTGTCAGAGAATACCAGACTTTCTGTGGAAGGGGAGCTGGGAAGGGTTACTAAGAGAGAGTTAAGATGGGCTCAGCTCTCAGTCCCTAGATTACAAGGCCTGAGAGAGGTAGCTAGTGAGGTACCTGATTTTTGAGGGAACAGGGAATCTATATACTGGGACAAAGGGTTACTATATAGAGAGTGGACCCCTGAGGGAGGGCTAGAGGGTGAAAGAATACAGCAGTTAGTAGTGCCCAGAGCCTACCATCTGGCACTTATAACCATAGCCCATGATATGCCCTTTGCAGGCCATATGGGCATAAAATGTACAAAGAGACATATTATACAGAACTTTTACTGACCTGGGATTTCCAGAGATATAACAGGGTACTGTAGGACCTGTGAGCAGTGCCAAATGGTAGGCAAGGCTGGAGATGGGGTGAAAGCTCTTTTAATGCCTTTGCTTGTGATTGAGGAGCCATTTCAGAGGGTAGCTATGGATATTTTTGGGTTTCTGAATACATCAAGTTGCACAGGGAAAAAGTATATCCTAGTGGTAGTAGATTATGCTACCAGATACCCTGAAGCAGTAGCTCTGTCCTCTATTGAGGCAGAAAAGGTGTCAAATGCTTTGTTAGATATTTTAAGCAGGGTAGGTTTTCCAAAAGAATACTGACTGACACAGGTGCCAATTTCATGTCAGACCTGCTGGCTTGTCTGTGGAAGCACTGTGGGGTGAAGCACATAAGGACCACTCCCTACCATCCTCAGACTAATGGTCTTGTTGAGAGGTTAAATTCTACACTCAAGTCCATGCTATGGGCATTTGCAGACCAGTTCAAGGGGGAGTGGGACAAATATTTGCCCCATTTGTTGTTTGCTTACAGAGAGTTGCCTAGAAATTCACCCTTTGGGCTGCTGAATGAGCATAAGGTGAGGGGACCTCTAGATTTGATTCGAGATGAGTGGGAGGGTGAGTGTGAATCTCTCAAGTTTTTGTGTTTTTAGTCTGTTGTGTCGTATGTCCTAAACCTCAGGATGAGGCTCAGGGAACCCATGTGCTTGGCCCAGGAGAACCTGGCAGAAGCCCAACAGCAGAAAAAGGTTTGGTATGACAGGAATGCTTGAGATAGAGAGATGCTATTAGTAGGCAATTGCTCTCATTCCTATCAGACACAACAAGCTGCAGTCATCTTGGGAGGGACCCTACAAGGTGGTAAGGAAGGTCAGTGATGTTAACTACATGGTAGAACTACTAGGCAGGAGGCAAGGGCACAAATTGTACCATGTTAACATGATGAAACCTTACCATGATAGGGAGGCTCTTGTACTGAGTATTTGCAGTGGATGGCAGGAGGAGTATGAGGGGATCTGATGGCTGCTCTCCTCAGTGAGGATTGGACTGACACCTCAGTGGAAGGGATAGCAATGTTCCAGCAGCTATCCCCTACCCAGGTTCAAGAAATCCAAGCAGCATTACAGGAGTTTGGGGGCATGTTCACTGGGAAGCCAGGGTGCACCCACTTGGTGCAGCACCATGTGGATGCGGTACTCCAAATGCTAGTAAGCAGCCCCCTTATATGGTGCCTGAGAGAGTCAAACAGACTCTGAGGGAGGAGGTACAGGAGATGTTGGAACTAGGGTTAATCCAGGAGTCCAGCAGTTCCTGGGCCTCCCCAGTGGTGCTGGTACCAAAGAAGGATGGTAGCACCAGGTTATGTGTAGGCTACAGGAAATTATAGTCACACAGAGTCAGATGCTTACCCATGCCTAGGACAGATAAAGCTTTAGAGCAGCTGGGTTGGGCTAAGTATCGTACCACTATTGATCTTACAAAGGGTTACTGGCAGGTGCCCTTGACTCCCAGTGCTAGAGAGCAGTTAGCCTTTGTGGCTCCTTTAGGCTTGTATGAGTTCACAAAGATGTCTTTTCAGATGAAAAAATGCCCCAGAGACTTTCCAGAGGCTGGTATATCATATCTTAGCAGGAGCAGGAGATTTTAACCTTGCTTACCTAGATGATATTGCAATCTACAGCCATTTCTGGCAAGAATACATTTAGCATGCCAGGGAAATGCTGGGCAGACTACAGATGGCAGGGTTGACCATTAAGCCCAGCAAATGTCAGGTGGGTATGGCAGAGGTCTCCTACCTGGGACATAGAGTGGGGAGTGGTAAAATCAGGCCAGAACCTGCCAAAGTGGAAGCCATGCAGGCATGACCTGCCACTGTTACAAAAAAGCAGGTGAGGGCATTCTTAGGGACAGCAGGGTACTACAAAAAGTTTGTCCCCATTTATAGTACCATAGCTGCTCCCCTCAAAGACCTGACAACAAAAAACAGGCCAGATAAGGTAGTGTGAACCCCAGCATGTGAGCAGGCATTCCAGAATTTAAAGAAGCTTTGGGAGGACCTCCTGTGTTAGCCAGTCCAGTTTACAGCAAATAATGTGTTGTGCAGGTGGATGCTTCAAACCATGGGGTGGGTGCTGTACTTAGCCAGGTCTCCTCAGAGGGAGAAGAGCACCCAGTGGTACAGTTCAGTCATAGGCTTCAACCCAGGGAGGAATACTATGCAGCTGTAGAAAAGGAATACCTAGCCATAGTGTGGGCACTGCAGAAACTTTAGCCTTAACTGCATGGAAGGAAATTCACTCTAGTTACAGACCACAATCCCTTAACATGGCCATATCGAGCCAGCCAGCAAAATGCCAAGTTGCTAAGATGGAGCCTAGAGTTTCAAACACATGATATAACAGTTCAGCAATGCAGTGGGGGTAACAATGCAAATGCAGATGGGTTCTCAAGACAGGGAAAGGGGTAAGGTATTCTCAGATAGGCTCAACCCTCTCAAGCAATGTTTCTTAAGGGTCACTTAAAAAATTAGTTTGAGTTTTTTTTTTTTGGTGGGGGGGGGTGTGATACTGCCATCCCAGCTATCTGGAAGTTTGTAAATAATTCTATGTCATTTGTGAATATTGATATGATTTATACAGAAGTATGTATTGAACAGGGTTTGTACAGTACTGAGCTTCAAGAATGTAACCACAACATACCCTGCTGGAACATAGAAGATTAACTTGAAAAACTTAAGAATAGTTGAGGTTAAGCTACTTTATAGCTGGGCCATAAACACAAGATGTTTTCTCAGTTTCAGTTCACTAGCAGACACAATGTCAAGAGCCAGAAGTTTTTTTTTGTATTGTCTTGGAGAGAAGTAATTACTAGGTTTCAAATGTAAAAGTGTTTTATTGTTTTACGACTTCCAAGATCTGCAAATGTCTGAGAGATATGTATTTCTCCTACAGAGATGTTAAGCTCTGTTAAGTTTATGTTTAGTCTGGGAACTGAAATCAGTTGACAAAGATTGATGTCATCCAAGCAGGCACAGCAGTAAGTTTGATATTAATTTGGGAACTCTGTCAGAGAGAGACTGTGCATTTTGTATTTTATCTTGAACCTAGCAAGAACATCCACTCATCATTACCATCTGCACTTGCTGTGCTAATAGTAAGAAACTAGGGTACAGCTATTTCTTTTAGATATAGTTAGGAATATAATAATTTTTAGTTTAGATGTTTTCTGTATTTAGTTGAGACTGGCCTGCAATGCTGTTTCTAAATATTTCCTGTGATTTTGAACTCTGAAGTTACTGGGTTGATTGACTTAAATATATTTAAACATATCTTTGTGACTGATTTCTGTGACATTTTTAAGCTCTTAGATTACTTGCATATGTATTTGCTGACACTGTACAGGCCACTCCAATAGCCTTGCTCTTGGTCAGAATACTATTTGGATTAATAGTAACATTACACAGTAGCATTGGACACCCTTTGTAAGGGCCTTATATTATCTGATAACGGTGGCTGATGGCAGCTGGAACTATGTTATAGTCTGGGCATCGCTAATAAACCTGTTCCAACCTTTCCCAGGTGTGTGTTTGTATATCAATGAAATCTGAAAGTGTGTGTGTGTCAGCCAGCTACATGGACAGGGACACTAAGAACTGGTTGGACAGAGAGGGTGCTGGAGGTCTTAGCTTGGCCACTCGGCTGAGATCTCAACCATATAATTGTGCCAGTAGGAAGTCTTACTGGGGATCTGTAGAGAGGGAGAAACCAGCCCCAGACTGTCTGTGATCTCTGTGTGCTCTTAAGGAAAACTGCACTTTACTTTCTGTATACTTGTCATCCACCCAGTGTGTACATCCCCTAGTTGTTGCTAGTGGTGAGGATTGAGGCTCCTTGATTACTTGGCCAGTGGAGGGGCGTCACAATAGGTATTAAAAAAATAACATTTATTTTATATTATTTTGCATTCATTTTTGGAATCACAGGGCATAGTTTTGCACATAGCTGTGCCTTCTATGACTTTTCTGACCTTCTAATTGGGCTGTTGCAGCTCCTGTTCCATTTTTACATTTCTGTACACGGATATTTTCTGTGTACACTTCTAACACCAACATGGGCTCTGCATGAATACCTATCTGCTTCCTAGATTGCAAAGCAACCTCATTTGCATGTGATTCACTTGCTTATGAGGTGATTTAAATGCCATGGACACTTCCGTGTCTGCAAGCTCATGCATACCCCTCTGCTCTGTTTACTGGATTGCACTGAGCCTTCCTTTCCTGTTAGCTCCATGTCATTATGCTTACACAGAAAATCCATCCATGTAGTCTTTACTGAATTGCCCCTATGTTTTCTACTGATGTTTTCTTGCAGTATTTTTGCATTGTATACAGAGTTTGTTTGAGACAAATCAGTGAGCTAGGGGTGCTTAACATCAAAGAGTCATATTCTTGTTGCAGTATTACAAACGGAGAATGCAACACAAACCACCTCAGTCCAAATAACAACTGTTAATCCAATCAAAGGAGTCAAATTTATTTCACTTGAGCATTGAATTACAGTTGTTACATTGAAAAGAGAAATTAACTCATCTACATTTTTAGAACTGTCATTCAGACATTCCTTAAATGTTGTATCATGGATGGCCACTAATAAAAATGAAAGGAAGTGCTGTATCGAACAATACTGATTGATGCCAGTCAAATGTATGCATTCTCATTATTGTTGTAAGTGAAGGAGAACCACAGCAAAACATCTTCTCATTGGCTATTTTTTCTCTTTGTTCCTCTAAAATGACATTGAGGTACAATTATTAACTGTAAAGCAAAATCATGCAGCATGATACCCCCTTTCAAGACATTTTGGCTATAACAGATTAGAACATAATAACAACTACTGATTTAATACAAATATATCAGTAATGCACAGAACTTCAAGATATGCTGAAAAGCATTTTTTTTTTCATTTTTTTATGCAGATCACCTTTAAACTGGTGCCCACATCAGTCACAGTGTGCAATAAATTCTTTACTTACCTTGCTGTCTTTCATAGAAAAATTATGCCCTGACCACAGCACATGTGATCTATGGTTGATTAATAACTCAGACATAAAAAGAGCCATAAAGGGCAGTGAGTGTCCAGTGTTGCCCCATCTATCTCTGTGGGAAGGAGGTAGTCCCCACATCACTGCAAGAGTACATCACACAGGATATAGGCTAGGTTCAGGTGATTTTTTTGTGGTAAGCTCTAATATGCAATAGACAAAGGGCTCATGTGCAGAAGCATAAACAATGTTGTTAATGGGAGAAGTAACGAGGCCTCACAGAAGGCAGTAGTCATGTCAGCTATTTGACTTAAGTTATTAACAAGAAAAGGATGACTACGGAGATGACATTCTCTTCTGGTCACCTTTTACTCAAAGAGCAACAAAAAGAATGATGGGTCATGGAAGGACTAAAATAAAATAAATAAATAAAATTGGCATGTATCAGGTATATATTTATCTTCTTTCGGCTTTTCCCGGTTAGGGGTCACTACAGTGGATCACCTGTCTGCTCATGAATGGCAGTGGAGTTTTACGGTGTTGAGTTGCCAGCCCGGCACCCAACCTTCCACAGAAGGCACACACATGCACGCACTCACACCTAGGGCCAATTTAGAGTGTCCAATCCACCTACAGCATGTCTTTGGGATGTGGGAGGAAACCGGAGCACCCAGAGGAAATCCACGTGACCACAGGGAGGACATGCAGACTCCGCACAGAAGACACCCTAGCCGAGGATCTAAATTGGAGTACCTCTTGCTGTGAGGTGGCAATGGCGTGTTATCAGTTATATAAAAATTATAAAAGAAAATATTTTACTTAATTAATGACATGATTTAGTAGTTAAACAAAATGAGTTTCAGATTTTCTCTGTGTTTAACACTCACTGTCTAAATAATATAGTATTTGTTAACAACTAGAAGGTTAGTATTATGGGAGGATCTTAGTCTGCTACAGATAAGTAACTATAAAATATACAAATCCAGTCTGTTATAAAGTACAGCATTTGCAGATCCTTATGATCAAAATGGAAAATCATGAAAAATCCTCTGGAATTAATCAGTTTAGAATGTGTGGTTTGCTAGAAAGAACAAATGCTGTTATTTCTGAAAACCTGGATTCCTGACACAGTTAAGCATCCGTTCACTCCTACATTTGAACATAATGTCATTGCACTCAGTTTTGTTTTTGTCAAAATGAGACAACTGTAACTTCCTAGTATAATGTCTAAATTTAATAATGGTATGATCTAAACTGGCAAGTCTAGCAGGTAAAAATGAATAACTTCTTTGACAGTGAAAAATGTGTGAGAGAGACAGAACATAATATTTGCCTAGGATTTAATAAACTCCATATAGGCACAGTGTAGACCCTACATGAAATGTTACTGTGTCTGTGTCCATAGTTCCCCTCAGTAGTGCACCATGCATAGTAATCATGACACATTGCCAAGGGAGAGCTATGGAACACAGTTATTGAATCAGTGTAGGGAGTGGAGTCCTACCTATGTCTGCAGATAAGTAAGACAGTCCCTGCACTGTCCAATTGTAATATTCAAATGTTTATTGATTTTTAAATTTTTTAAAAGCATATTTGTGTGGCACAGTATGGAGTACAGCAATGTTAAGCATTGCCGAAACATCTGCCAGACATCTAAAAATAGAAACCAGATGTATTTAATTATTTAATTAAATGTCATGTTTAAGCATAGCTGAATGGGTTTGTGTGCCACAATGCCATGCTCAGCAGTGCTTAGAGGTAGCTCAGGGGTATATGTAAAGGTATAGTAGAGTTCCACATATCCACGTAGCTAAATGGGTAGTGTGATGGTCTCATGTGCAATAGGTCCAGGGTTGGAATACATGTAAGTGAAAATAAGCATTAATTTTTGAAATACAAATTATGCTAATTATTTTCAATTATGGCCCACTGTGCTCTGATAAGCTAAGTGAAAACCTGCTAAAACCTGCTAAGCACTGCATAAATACAATAACGGCTAAAAATGTTTATGCACAGCTCAGCTCCACTTGGCTGGTTTGTGTACTGCTAAGCACTGCTAAGCATACATTCTGCATGTTTTTGTACTGCACACTTCAGCTGTGCTGGTTTGTGTGGTGCTATTTGATACAGCGCTTTTTTAAATGCTGCCCAATGGTGTGTAAGGGTGGGAAAACAGCCTATATTAATCCCAATAGGTGGGACGACAGCAGAATCTGTTGGAGTTCTGTCTGTTAAGGATACTATGGCAGGCGTTGGTGAGCCTTCACACTTTTGGGCACAGGGTTGGGGCATTTTGGAGTCCAGGGTCATGGTTGGACTTGTAATAAAAAAAAATGATGACCGGCTGCTGCAGGAAGGTTTCCAGGGCTCAGAATGTAAGGTGGAGGCCTGAGACTGGCTGGCAAGAGAACTCACCAGTGTTACTGGTATCCACCAAACAGGTGAGCACTGTCGTCACCACCATGATGACTGAAGAGCTGTAAGGGGGATCTCTTGGACACCTAAGTCCAAGAAACTTGGGCAGAAAATGCCTCACAAGCATGTAAGTTATTTTACCTCTGTTACACCAATATCTAATGTGAATGTCTTCTAAACTGATATGCATAATGGTGTGCTTCTCTATCAGCTGCAGAGGAGAGGGCTCACAACATCAAGGTTCATGCCAGGCGCTTGGCCAGGTTGCACCATGAATGTGGTGAGTATAGATGTATTATGCTAACTGTAGTGAAATAAGCAAGAAAGAGTAAAGCATTAACTGCAATAAAGTATATACAGTAAAGTTTGTATTGCAATAAATGTGGACATAGAGCTATAGTGCAATAAATGAACAATGCCAACTGTAGTGCAATAAAAAAATGAAACAATACCAGGAACTGCATTAAAGTATATACAATATGGTCTGTAGAGCAATAACTGTGGAAGTAGAGCTGATATTGCAAGACCTTAATAATGACAACTCTTGTGCCATAAAACTCAAAATAATACCAGACACTACATTAAAGTATATACAATAAAATCTGTAATGCAATACATGTGGAATTAGAGCTGTTTTACAATAAATAAATAATGCCAACTCTTCTTCAATAACACATGAACCAATACAAATAACACCAAGGTAAATTGTGCACTGCAGGATTGTCTTGTTTTAACCACTTCAGTACAGCTGTATACATTCAGGCTGTAAGATAAGGTGTTGCAGTCAAGTATAACCTGTAATAGCTGTAGAATGCAAATATAATGGCTGCCAAATGCATTATGTAACACATACAGTATGATTCGAGGGTGTTTCTAGGCCAATATTGTTCACATAATGCACTGTTATCCACAAACAGCAGGTAAGCTGATATAGTTTGTTGACTTCACAGATATTTCAAAGCACTCACAATATAGTGTGTATACTTCCATTAAATATAATAATGTGTAGATTACCTACTATCTCTGTCATGTTTGTATTTCATGCATGTGTGTTCTACCATCACTGCAGTCTTGTATAAAACTGTAGTACTACTACAAGGTCATATGTTGGTTCCAGGTGAGCTCTAGGCAAATATCAGTCAATCAGTAGTGACTCAGTTGCTCAGTTAAAGTGTGCTTTACATAGTACATTTTGCCAAGCACAGACTAGGGTTCAAATGCAGTGGTATGCAGCACTAAGTATTATAGTATCAGTCAGGTAATGTTTACAGATTCTCTCTACACAAAAACTATAGGTAAATTGCTGAGGTAGCCTATATTATGAGTAAATAATTGTTTGTTTTGATGTTACAAACTGTTAAAATCATTAACATGAAAGTGAAAATACAGCATAAAATAAAGGAAATACATATGATAGCAATATAACAAAATGAAATAAAGAAATGTGTAATCCTGGTAAGGCTGTATGTCTAGATTGTCTGTTAAAAGTTGCTGCAGTCAATTCTTACATTCCATGCAGATGTCCTCTTCTGTCACTGCTATTGGGTTCTATCCCCATGCCTGCCAAGCAAGGCGTGATAGTTGTTTATTTTCTCTACTGTGCACATATGTGTTTCTCAATGTCACGCTGTCACATAATGTAATTAGTAGTGTGTAATCCATCTGTCAGAAGATTACTAGTGAAATGATTACCTAGATTGCAAAGTATCACTGCATCATCCCATAATACACCTTGGTAGCTATATAGGTCCACCTGATGTGCAAGTGATCTGTGTAGTTGTGTACCTGTAGTTGTTACAGCATGGCCCATACTGTGCCATGTGAATAGCGTCAGAGGTATTTACATACTACAGCAGCTATAGGGGACTTGTACACATAAAGAAAGGACAGACCTGTAGAGTAAATAGCAGTACTGTTGTCAAGTAAATAGCCTAGAATGTTACTAATGGATTGTTTTCCTCTCTCTCTCTCTCTCCCCACCCCTTATCTGCATTTATTTATTATTGTTATTCATTGCTTATGGGTTACTATTAATATATGTTGTTAAATTAGCTGTTTTTTGGGGCATGTGTTTTATTATTGTTATATATTATTATGGTTGCATTTTAACATATCTTGTTGAATTACCTATTTTGTTGGCCTTATAATCTAACTGTTACTGGCATGGTGTTAACATACTGACTGTTCTGTTATTTATTGTTGTGTTCCATATAATATGCCTTGATATGTAATTGGATTGTTTCCACTGTTCTGGCATGCTGTTATTACTAACAATGTTTTGTTCATAACTAACCTGTACTTATTACCATACTTCCATCACCACAGCATGTCAGGGTAGGCAACTTCTTGGTGAGCCACCTATCTTGCCCCAACTGGCGATGGCACAGGGTCCTAGCACATCTGGGACCCAGGCCAGTGGTGCCTCTTCTGCTGCTCCTGAGAGTGGTGGATGAGGGGATGTAGTCACCCAAAGGCAACTGCCGATTATGGTGCACAAGATTGCTAATTGGTCCTACAAACATTGCCTGTACCAGATTGAGGGCACAATGGTCAATCTGGTAGGGCAGGATGGACTTGGCATCCAGCCTCCAGCACAGCCACCTTCAGGACAGTGAAGGAGCAGTGACAACTGCCAATGGGTGGGGATGTCAATCATGCTGCTACCATCTGGAGGCACAAGTGACACTGATTCCACAACACCATCCCCATCCAAGGTGTTTACCCCCCTCATGTGTCACACACTGACCCTGTCTGCTGTCTTGTCTGTCTGCTATTGCATCCTCTCCTACCCAACTAACCTCCCAACATGTACCAGTGTACCTTCCCCAACATTCCATTCTCTCCTTAAAAAAAAAATGGACACCTGCCCCACAAAAAAAAAATATTGCCCCCTACATAACTCTCCATTTCGCACATGTATCCACTGGACACAACTAATTTGGTCCAATTGGCTTGACAACACATTTATGTTGTCCTCACCCCTCTCTCTGGAATTTGAGAGCCCAAAGCCATTTACAAAACCTGTCAAAATGCACAGCTGTTGCTGTACAAGAAATGGATAGCTATGTTTTTTCCTTCACCCGTCCTGCACATACCTGCCTTTCACATTGTTTTTCCCCCCTGTTTGCTCCCATTTCACCACTTTTCTATCACCCCCTTTTTCTTTTCTTTATATATATATATTTTTTGGAGCTACTCAAAGGACATGCTGCGCTGCTTCACTTAGCTGACCTTAAATGAGCTGTGTTATATGTGTTTATTACAGTGATAGTCACATGTAGAAAATAAACACCTCTGCTAAGTCTCAAACCCAGGTGCCCCTTAAGTATGGCACACTGCATTACCCCACCATGCTACACAGGTCTTAGGTTGTACGTCTGTTTCCAGCAAAACATACTGACTGCTGTCTATAGTCATTAAGCATGTAACTGAAATAAAAAACTAATGAGAAAATAAGACCTAATAACACCATCAACAACATACAAACACACACTGTCACCCCTGCGTTATGTGGTCATTACAAAGTGTGGCCAGGATCTATGTCACAACCCTGGAATTGTCTGTTCTGCTGATATATCATTGCAGATTTACTATTACAGCAGTTTTATGGGGATGTGCTCTGCTGGCATAGACAGTCATGTGACTGTCCTGTGACCCTACTGTTTGGCTTCTGCCTTGAATAATGTAGTGGAGCTTCCAGCCATGTGACCTAGTGAATATTATGGGGCACATACTTTTAGACAGAGTACCTGTTGTCCCATGTGGTTGTTAGATCTCTACAAGTAGCCCAGTATCCCACTATAGATTTCTGCAAGTAGCCCAGTAGCCCACTATATTCCCTTTTATACATGCGGCAGGTCCATACATATGCTTCCATATTGTAGTACCCTTTAAAAGTGGTGTATGGGAGAGTGACGTACCCTGCAAATGCATGAGTTGACAGACCTGTACTTCTGGGCTGACTCTGTCTGATGCACACAGTCCACAGCCAACACATGGTGAGGTAAATATAGGTTGCAAGGGCTGGTTGGCTTCATCTTTACTAATATGTATGAGAGTCAGAGTAAGGTGTCAATCTCTAGGGCCATAGGTTGTCAGTGCATGTGCTATGTGTTGTCTCTTGGCCAAGGCCAGGGAATATTGGGCACACCTACGTCTGCCTACAGGGACAACCACAGGGGGTTTCTCCTCCAAGGCCCCTGTGGGTGTGGGGGCCTAGGCACTGGTGGGGGGCAGGAGCTGCTTATCCATTCCCTTTGCTGATCCTGCTGCATCTGTTTCCACAGGATAATATTTTGTAGTATGGCACATATAGTGAACATCTGTGCACATGTGGCTGGAAAGTACTGCAGGGCTCCACCAGATATATTGCAGCCTCAGAACTGTGACTTCAGCAGCCCAAACACATGCTCTGTGATGTCCCTAACTTGTGCATGTGCATTATTATGGCATTCTTTGGTGGGTGTATATGCATTTCTGATGGGTGTTATCATCCACGGTTCCAGTGTGTAGCCACCATCCCCCAGTAAATGGCCATATGGAATGTCCCCCTAGCAAACATCTGGTACAGCTGTGATGTGTACCAGATATGGGAGTCGTGATAACTACCAGGGCTGCCAGCGCACACATTCAAGATAATGCCCTGGGCATTACACACAACCTGGCAGCTGATGGAGTGATACCCCTTGCGGTTGATGTAGATTCTACCCTCCTCACCGGGTGGTGCCTTGATGTGCACATAAGTGCAATCTATGGCACTCAGTACCTCAGGGTAGTGTGCTACATACTAGAAGAGTCAGGGGTGTGGGGGAATAAATATGCTCACTGGCATGTGTTAGCATGGCACCCAGGAACTGGTGGAGTACCCAGTTGGTCTTAGGAAAGTACCTGTAGCTTGTATAGGAAAGTACCTGTAGCTAGTATCCTAAGGGCTACACATACCTTTGTTTCCAATGGGATGGGTTCTCATCAGTTGGCTCTGGGTCTGAGTTGAGGGTGCAGAGCTCAGTGAGTTCTTGTAGTATGTCCCTGTCCACCCTGTAATGCTCTGCAATCTCCAGCTCATGTATCACCTGGAAGGTTACCCTGGTCCTGAAGAGTCTTTTGCTTCTAAATCTAGGTCTATGGTCAGCAGCAGCAGCATTGACCTCAGCATCTAGCATATACAGATGTAGCAGACCTGCATCAGCTCCTAGCATTTCTTCAGTTAAAAGCCCAAAATCTGTACTCCACTGGTGCAGAGTAAGGGGGTAAAATCAGATTGTAGGGTGTATGCAACCTTTATAGTGCTCTGCTGTAGGTGCAGCCTGTGTGATTGGCTACCTATAATGCATTCCACCCGCCAAGCCAAGTACATCATTAAGGACTGTTAATGGCCCAAGTTTAAGTGAAACAGGGGTCATCAGTACTTAATTTATCATTGGTTTTCTCAGCCAGTTTTTTTTTACAGCCTTCCCCACTGAGCACTGTGATGCACCAAACAAAACCGCTTCGCAAAGATAAACAATGCTCAGCAGTCACTGGACCCCCCACCTACTGAGCAGAGTGCTGCTCCACAGAAACAGGTGCCACTGAGCTCCAATGAGCTTAAAAGATTGTGAACACACCCCCTTTGGATGGCAGCTACCTCTTCTGTGGACACCAAAATGATTCTCTACCTACGTGAATGGGATCTATGGACATGGATACCCTTTTGTGCTATTCAGTAACCCCAGCTCATTTGCATAGAGATCCGAGCACACAACAGGGAAACCATGGTTACAGACCCTGCCTCATTAGCAACCACAGCAATCAACCATTGTACATAATCCACGCAGGATCCTATAATGCATTACTGTCACATACTACTAATTTTCATTTTTACACTTTTTAAATATTTTATTTTTCGTAACAGCATGTTTGTGGACTACAGCGTGCAGAGAAAACATGACCTGATTATTAAAAAAAATATATTTTAATTTATTTTCCATTAGGTTTTGGACACACAGTGGATAGTTTTGCATGTATCTGTGTCTGCTATGCTATTTCTGTCTTTCTAGCTGCACTTTTACAGCCCCTGTTGTCTGTTTAATATCCTGTACATGGAATTTTTCTGTGTACATTTCAGACACCAACACGGGTTCTGCAGGACTGCCTATCTGCTTGTTGCATTGCTCTACCACTCTCATTTGCATGCAGTACACCTGCTTATGAAGTGATTTGCATGCCACGGACACTTTCGTGTTGGCAAGCTCATGTGTGCCCCTCAGCTCAATTTACTGGATCACACATCTGCTTACTTCCGTGTATACACCATGCCACTATGCCTACACAAAAAAAGTCTGTGTAGGCTTTATTAAATTCCCCAATTTGCATTTGCATATATTAAAAACAAAATTGTTTCAGTCATTCTCTATTCTTACAACATCTTGTGAATCCATTGTATTATCTCCATCAAAGAATAAATATCACCCAAGTGAGCTGCAAGAGAACAAGTGGCTAAATCAAGATTAAATTGATAGTTGCTAAAACAAGAGTTTCGACTACTTGTGGTAAGCTGTTATCCGTTGGTGGTGGTGATACTCCTTCCATTTGGGAGATAATACTGAAGCTGACTGATTTCATTTTGATTTCTTTTAGGAAAACCTCTCTTAATATCTGCAATGGATGTAATTATTAAAGAAGTCATTAGTACTGTCTTTTGTTTAAGTGAAATTTATTTTATTTTAATAATGTGGTTAAGACAGATTTGTGTATTAATAATAGTACATGTTTCTAGAGTTGATTGTTTGCCCCAGTTGCGAACACTTGTATCACTGCTCTTATGTTTTGAGTTGTTGCTAGAATACCTGTTTTAGCATTCCTTATAGTTGTAGTATGCAGCATATGAAAGGAAAGATATTCTGCTTAACCTGGATCAATTCTTAGTACTAGAAGACTTTACTAATGATGCTAGCTCATAGTCACCCTTTATGAGGTCACCTGTGGATTGTGGATAGATTATTAATCAGATTTTACTAGTTGGGTATAATGAAAGTAGTAGATATGAAGCCACTGTCTACTAACACCATCATGACCTCCTCTATCTCCTACCTAATAACATGTTTTGACAAGCTGACAGTATCTCCATAAGGCATGACAACCCTACTCTCCAGTGTCAAAATACTAAAGGTCAGAATAGACATAGTCCCTCCCTGCTGCATTACTGTTGGTACCCTGCAGCAATGCATGCCTAGAAGCAGATAGAGACCTAGCAGAAGATGGGGCAGGTCGGCCATGAATTAACCATTGCCTCACCACAACTACATCCATGGTTGACTGAAGAAAATAATTAAAAAAACAGATAGAAATAAAACATTAATCAGGAAACAAACAGAAATAAACCATTAAGCAGGAAATAAATATAACAAAAGGATAGTGAAAAAGATATAGACACAACAAGTAAACATTAGATTACTATGTATCTTCTAGCAAGCCTAAATGTTCTTGGAGAAGTAAATTGTTGTGAGTTACACATTGGCAATGTGGAGGACATATCTGCTTGGCAAAGTGTATTGTGAGGTGAAATTATAGGCATAAGGTCACAAAGGTTAGGAAGACATGGATCATGTCTAGCCCTGCCAACCCATGTGTAATGCAGAATTACTATACAGGTGTTGTAATGTGTTGTAGAGATAGGTCATATAAGAAAGTACACAATGCTTCTACTGCAACAGCTTATCAACAAGGGGCAAGGAAGGACATAACAGACAGGGCTTAATGTACAGTTGTCACATGACAACATGTGGACTTTGCCTGTAGCAAAGCCAATAACCTAAATAATTTAGTAGTTAGCAGTAGTAATATATATTCCAGCCATCAGTGTATGGAAGAGTATGTATTGATTTGGGATGGGGCAGGAAATGTATGCCACATAATCCAACCAGTGCACCCTTTAGGAATAGCAAGACTATGACAGTAGACAGTGGAGCGTAGAAGGCCATTTCCACAGGTGCATGGTACAAAATGGCACATGACATGATTAAAGGATAACAGCAGCAGCAAGTATGTAGCCCCTACTCTGACAGTGTTGACGCCTCACTCAGGTCAGGTGGGTAGCCCTGCAATGGTGTCCTGCAGCTGTATCAAGAGAAGTCTATACCTGCTAGCAGTAGGTGTAATTACTACACACATTGAATTATACAACTCTGTCACTGTGATATCTATACGCTGGCATACTGTCACAAGTTCATACATATCCCTGTGTCTAGACAGATGGTCTACATGTCTCTGAAAGATGAGACAATTCTCCTTGATCTTTTCAGTAGCTAAATAACTGGAAAGAAAATGTAAAATATACATAACTGATATATTCTACAAATGACATGGAATTTAATTATTACAATACCGAGGAAATCACTTGTCATGTATCCATCATGTGTACTTATTATAGAATTCATGATCACTTCTCCAACATCTTCTTCACATTGGCTGAAAAACTCTTTAGGTCACTGTAATGGTGCATACACTGCTCATCCGGGTAGCTGATGTCTTTTGCAGCAGTTGCCATCTAGGGCAATGCAGGGAGTCCACCTTATACTGGGAATCCCTTGTAAGAGGTCCTAAGCAGATAATTCTGATGATCTCTATGCATTATATACAGAACTATTTTGTACTCCCTAAAGCATCACCAGGGAGACTTGCCACTCTCATTGTCATCAGATACCATGGACCTTTCACAGGTCACAATACAGAAGAATGCAATAGCATGATTGTAGTGATGCACATTCATAACATCATGACATTTGCAGCAACAAGCACCAAGGCAACATGCCAGTCTGCAGCGGCACTATATGGTGAGACATGCATGCACTGCATAGTTAGATGGTGTTTGGGCATGAATGGTGTAAAAATATGCTTGTGTCTAGTCAGCCAAATCCACATCCCCTTCCATTTATTGTTCTTAAGTGCTTCTAGTGGGTGGTGATAAAATGTTTAAAATGTCAATATACTTTCTGGGGTCAATGACTCCATTATGCTTGTGTAATGCAATTTGTGGCAATTTAGGTGGGTACAAGGTCACTTGCAAGCCAAGTATACAGAGTTGATCTTATACACATTGTATAAAACATGTCCTTCAGAAACATTTACTCATAAGTGATTTATTAGCATAATTGGCCCACCAGTAGCTTCAGAACTGAATGAAAAATTGAGCCGCAACATAGCAATTCTCTTTGCACTATGTACATTTATGTCTGCAAGCAAGGGAGTCATGAGAGAGACAGAGAAAGAGAGAGAGAGAAAGAGAGAGAGAGAGAGAGAGACAGGGAAATGGAAATTTTTGCTTAGGAGGAGCACATCTACAACAGCTGAGTTACAATTTCAGAGTGTATTTCCTAAAATTGTTTGGTAACTGTATAGATAAAATATCTGCAGTTTTTAGTGTTGTTGTGGTTGTAAGGGGTGCAGAGTTGACAGCAATGGTTTGCTGAGTATGAGCAAGGAACACAGGAAAAGGAAACATGAAGCTATTACATGCACTGCCACACTGCTTTCTGATATCAGCATAAGGTATACAAGTCTTCTACAGTGGCTGATAACTGCTAGAGTTGCCATTTCTGACTAACACTTGTCGTCCTGTTTATTGAGAAGGACACAGACTAGTTCAACTGTTTATCTCTGTTGCATGGGGTTTGTGGAAGAATTTTGAAGTTGTCCATGTGTCTTACTGTGGTCAGGTGCATTGGCAAGATACCTGCCTATTCAAAGTGTGCATCATAATTTTGGTTATATGTGTGTGTGGGGGGGGGGGGGGGGCTTTCAGCACGTGTCTCTCTGTTGTTATGTGTGGAAGTGGCTATGCTTTTCAAGAACTGTCTCATATCTGTTGTGCTGCTCTGAGGAGAAGCAATTTTTGCACATCTGTACTATGCTGGCATTACATGTTTGGAGATGCCATTTCCAAATGTATCTTTGTGATTTTTTTGAGAACTTAATAACAATTGCATGAACTAACATGTAATATGTTGTTATGGCAAGGTCTTGAGCAAGATTTTTCCTGACTTATATGTGTACTACTCTCCTTTTGGCCCATCACAGTGGGTGCTATACACATCCTCTCAGGGATGGCTTGCAGTGGGCCCAAGCCTCCTGTTTTGATGCATGCCTACAAATGCCATGGAGAATTGTAGGGTGGGCAATGGCTATGCTGCCTTCATACCTGTTGTTAGACTGGTACATACCTCTCAATCTCTTAGCACAAAAAAATCTGGATAAAGTCAAAATAGTGGAGGACAAAGCTCCACAAATATGGACACATTTTAAATATTGCTCTGATAAAGGCTGAGCTCTCTCAACCCAGTACTGGTGCAGTCAGTCAGGAGGAGAAGGTAACCACACACACCACAAATCCAGTCTCACATAGACCTATCACAACAGCAAACCAAACACATAAACACACAAACACATACTCGGAGGCTCTAAATAAAAATCTGCCCAAGCAGCAGAGGCCTCCAAAGCAGACATCCAAGCAACCACTACCCCACAACAATACCCACGTATCACATAGTTCACAAAGTCAGTGTGCCACACAGTCACAGCCCTTAAGGCTAAACAACACACCTAATACACTTGTAATAGGTAACTATATTGTCAGACACACTGACGTCCCACTCACCAGGCTGAACAAGGAGAAGGTCATGTAAGCTGCCTGTCAGGTGCCAGGATCCACCACATAACACAAGCACTCAGGTCACTCCAAAGCAAGTACAAATATGACTCCGTCATTGTCCATGCTGGTGTGAATGACCTGAGACGTACCTCCCTGGACTACATGAAAATAGACATAGAGGAGCTCTCTGATCATGTAGCCTAGACAGGTATGACCCTGACCTTGAGTAGCATCTTACCCTCACCAAGAATGATGCAACAGTATATAGACAAAATGATCAATTTTAACAATTGGCTAAAGTATTGGTGTCATTCAAAGGGGATCCAGTGTCTGTCAGCCTGGGATGACATGCTCGACAAGCCACTTTGCTTCGCTAGGGACGGCTTGCACCTGTCACCTCTGGGCTTTCGAATACTGGCTAAGGCTCTTGCCACCCCTATAGTGCCTTTTTTAGGCAAGGCTCAAAAGACAAACCCACCTACATAGACAACACAAGGAAAAAGAAACTAAGGGTAATGCTGATCAATGCCAGAAGTCTAAACCTCAAAATGCATGCACTCGAGGCTCTCCTCCGTATGGAGAATATCGATATCTGTGCAGTAACAGAAACCTGGTTCAAGGCTCCCGAGAGCACCCCAGCACTACCAGGTTATACCTCATACCATGTTTTTCGGCCCCAAAACCCGGACCAAACCACAAAAGGAGAGGGAGTATCCATATTCATCAAAGATACCCACACCTCCAGGTTAGTGGCACTGCACGAAGCATTGGAGATCATCCATGTGCAACTAACAGTGGGCAAAACTGCCTTTCAGTTTGTAGCCTGCTACAGACCACCCTCCCAAACTCAGGAACCCTACTTGGCTTTCCTGAGAACACTGGAGAATATGAAGGTCTCTCCAAACACCATTATATTGGGTGAATTCAACTACCCAAACATGGACTGGGAGCACTACTCAAGCCCCAAAATCCTCACCCAACGGTTCCTAGAATTTATAAACTCAAATGCTATGGAACAACTGGTCACCACTCCTACAAGAGGGGAAAACATATTGGACTTGATCATCACCAACATGTGGACTCTATATTCCATACCAGAGGTATACCCCTCATTGGTAAGATCTGACCATAAATTAATCTCACTGGACATCCATATCCCGTCCCCACCCACAGCCAAGGAAACCACGGTGAAGAACTTCTCAAAAGCAAATTTCACACTTCTCAAAACCGAGGTGGAATCCTTCAAAGTCCCCACGCCAGTGGAAAATACGGCCCAAACCACAGAATCCTTTACAAATGCATTCTATGAACACCTACAGGAATGCATGGATCGTGCTATCCCAAATAAAACCAAGACTCACTCCTCCAAAGGCAGGAGACCATTCTGGTGGACCCCAGCCATAAATAAGCTATACAACAGAAGGAGGAAGCTACTACATGATAGAGCAAAATCCCAAAAAGGGAAGGCATCTCTGATCAGTACTAGCAAGGAACTATGATCCGTCATAAAATCATCTAAGACCAGCTTTGAAAGAAAAATTGCACAAGATGCTAAAAATAATCACAAGGCCTTCTTTAGTTATGTCAGTAACCAGGGTGGCAACTCCCAGATATGCTCTGAGTTGGTGCAAAATGACAAAAAATACACTGAACCCACAGACATTGCCAACATCCTGGCAGACAGGTTCAGTGCAAACTTCTCCCCCCCTTCCCCCCAAAAGAGCAAAAGTCTATCGCAACAGAGTGTAGCCTCCCTGACATCACAAATGCACAGGTGAGAGCTGCCCTCTCCAAAGCAAAAAACACAGCATCAGTGGGACTGGATGGTGTCCCGGGCTGCGTCTTACATGAGCTCCAAGAAGAACTGAACCCTCACATAAAGTCACTGTTCAATCTCAGCCTTACTACAGGATATGTACCCAAGGAATGGCATACAGCAACAGTGGTCCCACTCCACAAAGGTGGTGCCACAACAGACCCCAGAAACTATCGCCCTATAAGCCTGACTAGCTTGGTCTGTAAAGCTATGGAGCGTATCATCATGGAACTCATAAACAAAGACATTGGGAACCTCCAAACACTGGATCCTACCCAAATCGGCTTTGTTAAGGGCAGATCTTGCCTCTTGAACCTGGTCAACTTCTTTGAAACAGTCACCAAGGCCATAGATGAAGGGAAGCTAGTCCACACAGCCTACCTGGATCTCGCAAAAGCCTTTGACATAATACCCCACTCGGGCATCATAAATAAGCTCACCGGTTTAAATATCAACCCCTATGTCACAAGATGGGCTGCAAACTGGCTCAGGGATAGAACCCACATGGTCAGAACTGCAGGTGAAATGTCAGACTCTAAACCAGTTACAAGTGGCATCCCACAAGGCTCAGTCCTGGGACCTCTCTTGTTCAGTATATATTTCTCTGAGGTACAGGCTAACACGGGAGGACTATGGCTGACCAAGTTCGCAGATGACTGCAAACTGGGTGCCATAATCAACTCGCCAACTGACACAAACATCCTCCAAAAGGGTCTCACAGAGATGGATAACTGGTGCCAGAGCCATGGCCTAAAGCTAAATGCCAAAAAGTGCATTGTCATCCCCTTTGGGAAAAACAAAGTGCCCACAAATTACCGCATAGGTGGTAATCCATTAAGTACGGAAGAAGTAATTAGGGATTTGGGGACCCAAGTAGATAGCAATCTCTCCTTTGACAATCATGTTGCCAAAGTGGTTAGAAAGACCTCTATATAGCCCACCTTATCATGAAAGGGTTCACATCTAGATCAAGAGAGGTCATTGTGCCCCTCTACTCATCACTCATCAGGCCCATAATTGATTACAATGCCCCATTTGGGATGTACCTTACCCGACACCTGCAGCAATTGGAAAGACCCCAAAAGTACCTCACCAAGAGGATCAAGGGACTCAAACAGATGCCCTACGCTGTTGCTTACCACCTACTCAGAGGCGATCTGTGCCTGACGTATAAAGCCATGTCCAACCCAGAATTAATGGACATGTTCCACCTCAGGAAATCCAAATCCCTTAGAGCTACACGCTCCAGGGACTTAAACCTCAGCACAGAAATAAATGGGACATGCTGGAGGGACAGATTCATATCCCAGAGGCTCCCTCACTCTGGAACAAAATCCCAATCCATGTTAGGCAGGCAGGCAGAGCCCCTCAATGACCCTCTTCAAGAGAAATCTTGACGTGTGGATGGGAGATTGTAGGTTTACCCCTGGGATCTCTTCTGTGTCCATACTAGACTGAGGCACAGTAAACTAACCTTAAAAGGGCTATCTTCTGTGACGTACTATACAGAGGCACAGTCAACTAATATAAAGGGTGGCAAAAGCCAAACACACTCTGGTTAGGCTTATAAATGCCCTAGGGCAGATAGCCTAGTATCAACCTATGAACCCATGAACCTATGAAACTTAAAAAAGTTGCTAGAATAAAATGTCTTCTGTTACCTTGCATTTTCTGAAGGATGTGAACTCTGAAACTGAAATACCTGTCATTATTTAGTGAATTCAGTCCTCACTGATTTGCCACAAAAAAGATAGAAATCCAGAATTTTAAGAGGAACTCACCAAAAATATGATGTAAAAAATCTTGACATTCTGCAAGAATCTGGGCAGTTGAGCAGTATGGCAACATGTGGCTTGGGATGGCTAGGAGACAGGAGAAGGCATACAGATATATAGGTATTATATATTGCAGCTAGGAGGGCATACAGTGTAGAGGGCAGCAACACTGTAGCCATCCACGTGTACTGGAGGACATATATGTGATTTTTAGTAGTTCTGATACAAGCAGAGATTAAGTCAAACTGCAAATGTGGGCTTCATAAGTACATGCTGCATAGTGCTATGCACTATAGACACACATATGATCAACTACAGACTGTTGTCCCTCTGAGGCATTGCCAGGGTAGGGCAAAGAGGTTATCTGCCTTGGGCAAAAGATGTCAGATAACACAACTGGCAAATGTTGATTGGACCATAGTGCAGTAACACCATTCATTCCCCATAGTGGAATTCTACAGAAGAAAAAACTGATACGGCATTTGTGTTGAGAATTGAAGCACTTTCAAGCCGTATCAAGCTGAAGCACTTCAAGAACTCAGGAAGGAATGGTCTTTGTTGGGGGATCTTTAAAGGGCCAGATCAGGGAAGTGGCATAGCACAGGGTACCAGAATAGGTAGGCATAGCTCAGTGAACAGTCATTGTGTAGGGATATGCTATTGGAGGTTAGAACATATCACAGGAACAAGTATGTTGTATGGTCACTGGTCTATTAGACTCATAAAGGGCAACCTGCCATGTATATGAGCCGAAGGTCATAGCTGGGTACGAGGGATTTGCCTAATTAGTCATCGCTCTCCAATACAGCAGAGTGCCAGGAGTCTTTGTCTGGGGTACAAGACCACTGCATTATATTTGGTGGAGGACTTGACCTTAACCATTATACCATCTGCATCTCATTATTTCAACTGTGGGCAGAATGCAGGTAACAAACTCCTGTAGTACTGCATCAAAACCTTCACTACTATAGAAAAATGTTTAAATTCCTCCCAACGTGGACTAAATCTATTTAAGACCCAACTCATGATCTTCCATCCATCCAGAACTTTCACCCCTACCTCGCCATTCTCAATAACATCCTCCAACAATACCCTTATCACACCAATAACTCAAGCCAAGCTACTAAGTGCAACTATTTTACACACAGAAATCACGAATCACTATCTCTCACACCCATCTACTCTCCACCTTACTATATGCTTCCATAGTTCTAACTAACCTAAGCAAATCAGACCTTCTGAAACTATCTACCTGCTACAATAAAATCTCAAAATTTGCAACCAGTACTAAGTTTTGTTCTCACCATTGCCTCTCCCTAAGACAACTAGGATGGTTAGTACTTCCTAACCTACTAAAATGCAATCAACTTCTCCTGACCCATCAACTGCCATACCAACCAAATAAAATACTTGATGTTTCTTGTCTGCTCACCTTCCATAATACTGCACACCAACTAAGATCTTCCAGTACTGCCCTACTGACTGTTACCAATTGCCTACATAGCTCAGGTCAATCTCTTTATTCCTATGCAGTTGCTAAGGCCTGGAACTCTCTACCTCCTGACATTAGCTGTCTAAATAGTAAACAAACTTTCAAATCCCTACTAAAAGATCTATTCAAAACTTGGATATGTTCCTGTACAGAACCAGACTAATTTCACCTGTTTCTGACTTTCAACATCCCCAGATTACAGGTGTACTGTGTAGTTTCACTTAGTGCATATTACTGTGAATCAGGTGTTTAGGCCACCTTTATAGTTATGATTTCTAGTTTTTGATCCTGTTTGTCTTTGGAAACTTCTTTTTAAATTTATGTTCAAGCAATTGTATATTTGTTGTATAATATCTTGTTTAATTGTTTCTCAATATTCTAACCACTGTATGCTGCAGCATTTGAAAAACTCTGATTTTACTCCTTTTATATGTTCAATGCTCTTTGTACAAAAATAGCTGCATTTATATGATTTTTTTATTATTTTTTTTGTAACTTTTTACTATGCATCTGGAGCTTTTCTCCCGGGCCTCCACTGAAAATGGTCACCTTGCGTTTAGTTGGACTAGCCCAGTAAACAAATGGAAAATAAATAAATAAATAAATAAAGTTCCAGAGAAGGTGATTTATAAACAAGTACACAGAGAACTATAAATTAAGATGGGAAATGAGCAGCTTCAGTTCAGAACAGGATGCAGTAAAACTGACCTGATGTTTGCAGTGAGACAGATAGTTGAGAAGAAGCTAGTGGTGAGGAATATTCCAACTGGGCAGGAAGTAAATCATAAGGTCACAAGAAAGCTGATTTGGGCAGTCCTTTTATGGATCAAAGTCCCAGAAACAGTGGTAGAACTTGTGCAAGCTATATATACAAGAACCCAGTGACACAAGTACAAACAGTGTTCAGATCCACAAAGACATTCCTAGTGGGATTGGGTGTGCACCAGCATTCACCCCTGAGCTCACTGCTGTTCATACTTGTGGTAGGTGACATTAGCAAATAGGTTAGAGGAATAAGATCAACAAAGCTTTTGTATACAGATGATTTGACATCACTGTCAAACTCTGATTAAGAACTTCAATAAGTAATAAGGGAATGGAATGCAACATTGAAGGCACACTGATTGAAACTGAGTACAGACAAGACAGTTACCATGGCACCAAATGGAGGAACACAGAAGAATCTGAAAATTGAGATTTAAGGGAAAACAGTGGAACAGGTTAATGGCATCAAGTGCCTGGGAAGGGTGGTTGAGGTAAAGGAAATTCTGAATAAGAAAGTCAAAGCTAGAATGTGGGGCCTGCAGACAACTGGTAGAGAATGTCAGGGGCAGTGTATGACAGACACATGCCAAAGAAGCTGAAAAATAAGTTGTACAAAACAGTGGTGTGACCAGTACTACTGTGGAGTACAGAAACCTGGGCAGTAAAGTCAGAACAGTTGAGGAAGCTACAGGTGATAGAGATGAAGTGCTTCAGACAGTTGGGAGGATATACACTGTGAGACAAATTAAGATGATGACATTAGAGCACAAGCCAACATGGTCCAGATTACGGAGAAGGCTAAAGAGTACAGATTATGGTGGTTCAAACACGTGAGGAAGGCAGAGACTGCTTGGTGAATAAGATTTGGATGAGACAGGAAAAAAGAAAAGGAAATGAGGATGTCTAAAAAAGATGAATAGACAGCACGGAAGAAGACCTGTAATAGTCAAGCATATTAGTCACCACACATGAGAGAGTGTAATTGAATTGAAGGAGATGGATACAGTTGAAACAATACCCTGACCTGATGTATAAAATTTGAAAAATGGGGGCTGATGAAGATAATGATGATGATTTAAGAGGACTAGGAAATAGGGAGCTACATTGGGTTTTCAGGAAGAAGGTGAAAAAGGATTATATTGTGAAGGTTTTGAAAACGGATGCTGATAAAATGATGAAAAAAATGTATACATGGGGAGAGAAGAGTCCAGGAATTTGGAGGATGTATAGAATCTTGCCAGAGGGTTAGAACAATCTGAATATGAGAAAATGTATAATTGAAAACCAAGTGGGATTTGAAGGTTGTTGGGGAAAATCTGAAGTGGCCAAACTTTATTCA
This sequence comes from Protopterus annectens, assembly GCF_019279795.1. Lineage (NCBI taxonomy): Eukaryota > Metazoa > Chordata > Ceratodontiformes > Protopteridae > Protopterus > Protopterus annectens. The sequence goes on along the minus strand of NC_056729.1, from coordinate 1,926,595,122 downwards.
GTTAAGGTAGACATTTTGGATAGCTCCTGGAGACAGGTTATTTGATATAAGATCGACAGTGAAAGTTAAGAAAGAAAATGAGAAAGGAAGAGGGACAAAGGAAGTGAAGAAAGAAGAGACAAAGTAGAAGAAGTAAGAATTGGATGGGAAACGATATAAACATTTGGGGGGGGGGTCTGCCAAAGAAGCTAATTCAGGGTGCAAACAGGTTAGAAATTTTCAGTGACAGTGAAGGAAAAGTTATAAGATTGGATCTGCGAAACGGCTTGGACACTGAAATCAGTCAGACTAGTAGAGGATGTCTATTGGTGACTGATAAATAAATGTTTTAGACAGCTGTATGAACATTTAAGGAAGGATGTGTCAGTCAGAAGATTCCTAGAGATGTGGAGGAGGAAAAGAGGATCAGATTCACATGCAGTGTTCATGCAAGGAAGTAAGGAAAATACTTGGGGAAACAAGCAATGAGTTATGGAATAAACATTTTAGAAAAGAAATGCAAATACATTGGTATTTGTGTATTTCTGGGTAGGAGGATGAGGAATCTATGCAGAAATGGGAAGAGTTGGTTGAGATGCAGTCTTCACCAGGAGAAGCAAGGAGAATGATAGCTTGTAAAACAGCAGATTGGGGAGTATGGAGAGGATGTGACCTGTAAATGGACAGGGAAGATATGGAGAAGAAATAGGTAATGGATGCCAAAAAAAATTCAAAAGGATATGAGCAGGATGGGGACTGGGAGGAGTAACACTAGATAGGAAGGATGAAAGAGGACAGATATACAAGTGATGATCATAGAATGAGGGAAAGGCAAAGAGAAAATAAGGAATATATGAAGTATGTGCCACATAAAATGAATGATTCATTCTCTTTTCAAGCAAATATATTTTTATTATGGGCAGTATTGAAGAATGAAAATGTACTGTTTGGATGCCATGAGGATGTGCCATGTGAACACATTTGTGAAGAAATATGGATGTAATTGTATATATTCTTCTAATATTTTTATTGGACATGCTAGCATTGATGTACTGGTAATGAATAATAAATAAAGAGAACTTGTTAGGCAGAAAAGTTGCTGATGTTATTATTAGTTCATTAGTAATGTTATTTTCCACCTGTATTGATTTCAGAATAAAGATATATATATATATATATATATATATATATATATATATATATATATAAAGATATATATATATATATATATATATATATATATATATATATGTATATATATATATATATGTATATATATTCTGTGCAGCACATTCTATCAAAGAAGGATGCCATGGCATTCAAGGAATTAAAAGTGTTATATCATCCATAAAACAAAGGCCAGATTCCAAAATGTTCAGAGCAATATAGCAGAGAGATATCACTATCCTATGTTTCTACCAAGAGTCTGATTTACATTCATGCCTCTTGGCATAATTATCATGGTAGGTGACAGGTATGCTCAAAAATAATTTTTTGTGATGCTATACAAGGAACTGCAAGGGGATGTGTACTATAACAGAAATGACTAATGATATTCTGGAACATCCAATGGTACTGACTCTCATTACTCATTCCTGGAAAATATGACCCCACCCTGTGCCTCAGCAGACCCACCAAGTCTTCCTGAAGATGCCAGGTGCCACAGAACCACTAGCAGGGCAGTGAGATCACTGTAGCACCAGTCCTGACATAATAGGACATAGTTATTGTCCAATAGGCCATCTTGTACAACAGTGCCACCTGTACGATGCATGCATGACAGGTAGAACAGCCATCATGCATGCATTTCCACAGTCCTCAAAACATGATGGGCATGGGGTGGGGGTTCTCCACTAAGGACTGTCGTCTGTTTTTAACATTTATAACTGTGTGAGGTATCCCCACTGAAATTGCTGCACATACATCAGGTCCTTGGTCTCTTACTAACTGCTCTCTGGCACTAGAAGAACAACTCTGACTATATGTGGAATTTACTACTGCAAGCAGTATGGCTTTGCACCTTGCAATGCCTTCTGTACCAGTACCCTCCTTCAACTGGTGATATTGCAGTGCTGAAAACACCTGCTGACTTCAGTGGACTACTCCATTGTTATGGGTATTACATTGGCACTTTTTGCTAATGTAAATCTCTGAAGGCTTTCAGCATTGCAAACCTGATTCCTCTTATGTAATTGAGAGTACGGCTCAGCCATTCCTCGTGAATACACATCAACTGAGGATTGGTAGTGTTCTTGTTTTTGGAACTGCACATGGGGCAATAGCTTAGCATAATGTGCTACTCTGCAAGCTTTTGGAAACCTCTATGTAACAAGGTGGATAACATTCTAGATTTATAATTTAAACGTTTTGAGTTCAAGCCTAGCTTTGGTAGTACAACCTTATTATAATGCATGTAGTCAGAGGAGTTTAAACAGATTAGTTAGTTTTGTGGGTCAATACTCCTGTTCTCTGTGTAAAACTTTAGGGTTCAGAACCTTTCCCCCTTTAATGCTACTTCATTTTGAGGGTTGGCACAATGGTCAAGGCACTTAACTCACAGACAGAAGTACAGGATTTAATTCTCACCAAGAGAAATTGGCTAGGCTTAAAATGGCCCAGCAAGACAGCTAGCCTAGTACTTACCTATGAACCAGCTGATAGTTTCATAATGTTGCATGTGCAATATAATTTCATCATGCCATATTATGTAACAGATTTAAAATATCATTTGATAAGTTTGATCTACTCAGTGCAGTGTGTTTATATCATACCTCTCAACCCCTAGCACAAGAAAGCTGGACAAAGCCTGACATAATGGGGGGATGAAGGTCTAAAAATAGGGACCCATTTTAAATATTGCTGTTATAAACTTAGAAAGTTGCTAGAATAACAGCGTTTATGTTAGCATTAATTTTCTGAAGGATATGAAGTTGGAAACTCAAATGCATGTCATTATTTAGTGACTTTAATCCTTAGATCATTGAGGTGATTTGCCAGAAAAAAAAAACAATTTTCATGAGAAACAGACCAAAAATATGAGGCACAAATCTAGACATTCTGCAAAAATCTGTACAGTTGAGAGGTATGGAAATGCTGAGACATATCTCACTGTTGCAATAAGAATGCAACAGATCATTTTACTGATATTGGTATTTCCACTATTTCTTTTAAATTAAGAAGGTTGCTTCTATTTTAATAGTGATTGCAAGTTAAGTACTTTTGTACACTGTCTTATTTGCACAATGCAATGAACAATGAATGTACATCTATCTTATATGCTGATGAGTATATGTGACTTTTTACCAAGTTACTTCAGTCAGAGAGTGTTGAATTTCAATTGAAATGTATTGTGCAAGACCAGAGTGCAGTGCTGTGGGTTTTGATTGCTATGCTACCACAGAAAATCAAAACTGAGCAAACTGCTAAAAAGCCATTAATCCCAGCTAACAGAAAAGGCAATGAAAATGAATATGGATCTGGATGGAACTGAGTAGATGGTCCAAAAGATCACTACGTTCTTTTGACAAAATGTTGCTAACTGTGACTAAATCAAACTGCTGAAGCCTCCCTATACTCCTCCTTCCTCTTTCTCTTTCTCTCTCTCTCTCTCTCTCTCTCTCTAAGCCTGGAATTCCATACATGTGTCTCTTAGAACATTAGAAAACAACACGACTTTCAAACTACACTTAAAGGATCACCTACAAATATTTGGCTATGCATTTGTACCTCTCCAAGGATAACGTAAATGGTGCCTTTCTCTCAACCTCTTTTCCTGGGCCTCTCTACTTTCTGTATAACCTCTCTACTCACTAAATGATTCTAATCCTACTCCTAGTATAACCACAGTCTGGCCAACTACTCTTTATACTTCAAACTACCTCCAGTGCTTATTGTCAGTTTCAAAATTTAATTTTTTTTCTGCCATAAATATAAAGCTTTGTAACAAATTGCATTATATGTCAATTATAAATAATCTGTTTTAATTTTCTTGTCATCCAATGTAACACCATATGAAATTTTTATTCTACTCTGTACTATTTCCATATCAGCTTTAAAAAAATCTTTAGCAAACTGTGACTATCTTATATTGACCAGAATGTATTTATGTTTATCTAAAATGTTTTACTATGTTATCGTTTAATTGTGGAGCTTTTCTCCTTAGGCCTCTGCTGAAAACGGGTAGCTTGCCTACCCAGTTGAACCACCCCAGTAAAGAATTACAATAAATAAGTGAATAAATAAATAAACAAATAAATAAATTAATGAATTAATTAATAGATAGACAAACAGATACACAAACTAAGTGAATAAAAGGGAAAAATATGCCATCATTTACTAGTGCCAAAATCTGACAAGACACTGGTAATAAAGTTAGCCCTTAGTCACATATTACGTGGATACCTGGGTATGAAAAAAAAACACACAAGGCAAGAAAATTTACTAGATTTTCCTGTCCAGGCATAATGAAAGAGAAAGAGAACATCAGTGTTTCTTGTTGAGATTACCAGAAAACTGCACTTGACCAAATTGGCATTGACACTGTAGACCCATTAGTAAACTGTATCAGTGGATACATACTAGTCATAATGGACTATGCTGAAAACTTTCCAGAAGCAATGTCATTATACAAAGCTAGTACTAGGTCTCCCGCTAGGAAACTAGTTCTGTTATTCTCTAGAGTGGGTATCCCAAAGGAGATACATATTATCCAAGGCACTCCTTCAACTTGAAGGGATATGAGTTATGAGTTATGAGTTATGTTAGTGCTTAAATTCAGACAGTTGAAGACAACAATCCACCATCAGCACACAAAGAGGTTAGTGGAAAGGTACAATAAAACACTGAAATTTACGTTAGAAAACTTACTGTTGCACATGAAAATACAGGGACTAGATGTTACCCTGCATACTATTTGCAATCAGGGAGATGCCACAAAAAGTTTCAGCTGGGAATACCCACAACTGCTTAACACTGCTAAGGGATCCTGGTAAGAGGAAAAATCTCCATTTAAACATGTAGTAGAACATTATGTGAGTTTGCAGGACAGAGTAATGTTAGCCTGCAGATGGTTGCAGAAATGGAAAACTGAGTTTATAATAAAAATGTCTTACTCAAAAAATTTAACCCAGAAGATCAGGTACTAGTGTTACTGACCTCCATAGAAACATCTGTTAATGCTAGCACACAATCTGTACCAAAAAGCACACTCATGGGATATATTCTTATAGAACACAATAATACTGATTATTTAACTACTAGAGATATCGAGTCTAATTTCCACTATTGAGCTGTTACTATTTAACAATATTCCATAACTCGGTTCATAGTTAGGTACTAGGCTAGCGGCCCGAGGGCCTACGTAAGCCTAGCCAACAAGGTTCCTTGGCTTACGCCACCCAAGAAAGATATTTTCCTGTGCCACTGTTGAGCAGAGACACAAAAGTGATTCCTGGGGTGTATTTCCTATTTCCCATCCACTCATCAAGATTTTTCTTGAAGAGTGCTAATGAAGAACTTTGCTTGACATAGATAGGTAGCCTGTTCCAGAGTATGGGAAGTCTCTGGGACAGGAATCTATCCCTCCAGCATGTCCTGTTTATTGTGGTGACAAGGTTTAGGTCCCTACAGAGTGTAACTCAGAGGGATTGGGATTTCTTTAGGTGTAGCATGTCCAACAGCTCTGGGTTTGACATAGCTTTATATGTTAGGCAGAAATCACCTTGGAGTAGGTGATATGCTATGGAGTAAAGCTGGAGTTTTTTGAGATGGTCAGTGTAGGGCATCTGTTTGAGGCCAGTAATCCTCTTTGTGAGGTACTTCTGTAGCCTTTCCAGCTGCTGCAGATGTCTTGTGAGGTACATTCCAAAAGGGGCGTTGTACTCTATAATGGGTCTAATGAGTGTTAAGTAGAGGGGAACAATGGCCTCTTTTTTCCTGGATGAGAACCCTTTTATGATGAGGTGTGCTATGTAGAAGGACTTCCTGACTGCTGTGGCGATGTGACTATCAAAGGACAAACTACTGTATACCTGGGTCCCAGGGTCTCTTATCAAACATTCAGTGTTAAGTAGACTGCTGTCTATGTAGTACTTCATGGGTCCAAAGTTTTTACCAAAGGGTATGACAATGCACTTTTTGACATTGAGCTTGCGGCCATGGCTCTGACACCAGGCATCTGTCTCAGTGAGGCCCTTCTGTAGGATTTCCACATCATTTGGGGACTCGACTATGGCTCCTAGTTTGCGTGGTCTTAACTGGTGTGTGTAATTTAGGATTTAACCACAGTTGGTATGATTTGATCATGAGGGCAAAGCCTGATTAAGTAAAGCCACGCATCAGTAAATCATTCATTACCCATGCAGTGGGTGAATTATTGTTATTTTAGAATGTAGAAAAATGTCTTATCTCTTATAAATAATATTATTTTATAAAAAGACTAGTCTGGTATATCAGAACTATACTGTGCTTGCTATGTGGCTACACATTACTGCTGTCTTTTTTAAATATTTATATTTTTTAAATATTTATGTAAGTGTGCTGGTCTGAAGCTTTCAGCAGATGTCCAAATGATTTTTGCTACATTCTTCATAAAATTTGTCTTTTTCTGGCAAATCATTGCAGAATAAAATCATTGAATGAAGAGACACATTTCCATTTCAGCAGAGTTTGGAAGTTATGTCATGGAGCTAGAAGTAGAGGCACTTCACAGATTAGAAGCCATGAGTTTTTTTTTATTGTTTTATTCTGCTTCATAGAGCAGTATGGAAATAAGGGAAAGAATAAAATGGTATTCAAAGAAAAAAGCTTATCACTAGTGCATATTTTATAAGCAGTATGTCCAGGACCTCAAATTATAATCACTTAAATGTAGATGAGCTGACTGAGGCTTACACCATATTTGACATCTCAAAAATGACTGAATGATTGTGGTGTGCCATGTGGAATAACAATAGATATGCCTGGGACACATACTGGCTATGGTGGTATTGTATCTTCTGTTAGTACTCGAGCTGGAGTCACATGTGTCCGTTGGTATGTCATTGAAAGAAGTGCAGAGTTGCTGTAAAATACAAAGCAGGTAGGCAACCAGAGAGATGCTCTCCATGGCAACTAATAGAAAGCAAGGGTCCCTTGCAATATATCACAGCCACTAACCCACTAAGGAGATCAGATACTTGACCTCTGAGTCTAGAGAGGGTTCTGAAGAGCAGTCTCCAAGGAATTACATATGAAGGTTGAAGGCAGTCTGCAAGGTGTCCCTAAAAACTCAAAAAAGAAGTAGGAATTACTGTCCTGTAAAGAAAACTGAAAGGAATTATCCCTGCATGTGTGGTAAAGAGAATGCTGAACACAAGAGACTGTATCTGTAAGTATTGTTTGTTTGCAGGCCAGCTTGGGGAAAAAGAAAAAAAAAAAAAAAACATGATGTTTTCAATGAATACTGAAATTTTGTTGATCATTTAACTTGAGTCTGGAAAGAACTTAGAAGTACGTTAATGGCAGTGTTTCTTTAATGTTACACCACATTCTGTGTTTTCCTTGTAAATAAACCTCACATTAAAACTATAAAGCTCATTATTTATTTTATTTATTTGTTTGTTTGTTTATTTATTTGACAATTTGACATTTGTTGATTGGGAATGTCCATCTGAGCTGAAGCCCTTTTTCAGCAGAGGCCTGTGGAGAAAAGCTCCACAGCTAATACACAAAAATGTTACAACAGTACAGCTCCAGAAGTGATAGACACAATTGTTACAAAAGGTAGATTCTTAAGACAACACAGAGTAATTATATATTAGTAATTATAACAGTAGTCTATTAACAAATTTACTATAATGAGCACATATACATCATCAGTAATTAGTCTATTAACAAAGTTTCCATAATGAACACATATACATCATATTACACATCAACAGCAAGATATATATGTAATCATAATAAAGGGGGGAAGGTAAGAACAAGATACTGGTTGATTGAAGTAGTTAAGAGTGCAGTTAGAACCAGGCCAGTGAGAGAGAAGAAAGAAAAACGGTGCAAGTAAATTGAGTTATTGTAGGAGTAGGTAGACCAGACAGAATAACATTAAGGGGAGATAGTAAGAGGTATGATTATTATATATATTTTACAGTGGCATGTCCAGGAGTTTAATAGGCATTCTCTTAAAGCTCTTTTGAACCTGAGTGCTTTGGATATCGTTCTGATGGGCAGGGGTAATTTGTCCAGGATAGGGCAGGAGAGTATCTATAAAGATTTTGCCCATTAGATCTTTTGGGTTTGTATATTTCCAGGACTAGTTTGTCAGAGCTTCTCAGGGTTCTAGTAGGAGTATAAAGGAAGATGAGTGAGGAGAGATTTGGGCAGGAAGAGGACTTATTAAGGATGGTATGAATGATAAGGAGTTGAGAAAGTTGCAGCTGGTTAGGGAATTTCCGCCAGCTTAGAGCTTTGAGAGAGTGGTAGTGATGTGAGTTAGATGACTGGTTATCAGCAAACCTGGAAAATTTGTTGTATGGGGTTTCTGGTTTAGATAATAAAGTGGATCGTAGGTTAGTTATGATATGTGAGCTATAGAGAAGGCTGAGAAGAAGATATGAATGGGCAAGAGAATGTCTGCAGTCTTTGTTTATGAATGTTCTACTTCTTTATAATAAGCCAAGTTTTTGTGTGTTTTCTTTATGCACTGATGAACATGTACTTCAAAGTTGAAATGTTCATCAATGTTGGCTCCAAAAAGCTTGGTTTGAGTTTCCATGGTGATAACAGTGTAAGTGATGTGATAGTAAAGGTAGTTAAGATGTGAGAGGGATTTAGGGAGGAATAGAAGATGCTTAGTTTTTTTGGGACAGAGAATAGGTTGATTATAAGTTAGGCAGTTTCCTATAGAGTTGAAGGAGTTTTGTGTAAGGGTATGTAAGTCAGAGAGGTTACCAGAAGTAGACTTGATTGTGGAGTCATTGGCATATTGTATGAGAGAGATGACTGAGAGCAGAATGTGTATAAGTAGTTTCTGAGGATGTTAAACAATAGAGGATCAAGGATAGATCCTTGAGGAACTGCCATCTTGATGGGGAGAAAGAGAGGGGGGGGGGGAGAACCATTTTACAGTCTGCTAGATGGAAAACCCAGTGATAGAAAAACATGAAAGATTGAGGTCAGAGAGTCTGGCCATGAGCCTGGGGTGAGAGATAGACATAAAACTAGTTTGTTGCTGTCTCTGGCTTGAGAGATAGATTGGGTAAAAGAAATAAGGTCCATAGCAGTGCTTTCATTAGAAAAGAAGCCATGTTGGGTAGTAGTAAGGAGGTTTTCTTGAAGTAAATAATCCAGGAGTTATTTATGTACACATTTTTCAAGAAGTTTGAAGAGGGGAGACAAGATAGCTATAGGACAGTAGTTTGAGAGTTCATTGGGGTTGCCTTCCTTGTAGATGGTAAAGAATTGTTGCCAGATTGTGGGTGCAGTGGATTCATGGATAGAATGGTTTATGAGGATGGAAAAGGGGTAGGCTATGGAGTTAACAGCAAGCTTAAGGAAGAGTGGAAGTAGGTTATCTGCAGAGGGAGAGCATGGTTTTAGCTTGAGAAGGAGATTATTTATGTAGCTGGTGGTTACTGGTTTGAGTGAGGAGATATTTTGATTTAGGGGTGAGAGAAGGTCAGTGGGGTTCAAAGAGTTTGTAGTGTAAGTTAGTTTACTGATAGTGTCTATGAAGTAGGAATTAAGTATGATGGCAGTTTCAAGGGCAGTACTGTTAAGGCAGTGGTTGACTGTGAAGTCATTGCCAGCATGGAGGTTGGTTGGTTGATGGTGTTCCAGAATTTTTTAGGGTTACCGAGATGGGTTGTTTAGGGTTTTAGATAGAAGTTTTTCTTGTCATTGTTGACATGTTTTTGGTTAAATTACAGAGTTCTTTATAGCTTCGGAGATGGATGGAGGATCTTGTTTTAACCCAGTGTCTCCAGGCATTGTCCCTCTTGAGCATAATAGAGTGAATTGATTGAGATACCCTGGGTGAGAAGACAGATTTAACTCTGATTTTCCTAAGTGGACCAAGTGAGTTTAGTATATCAAGAAAAATGTGGTTAAATTTTTATACTGTATCATCAAGAGTTAGGTGTGATAGAAAGGGACAGTCTATAGAGGAAAACATGTTGTTGAAAAGATCAGGGCTGAAACTGGAGAGGCTATGGCACTCTTTAAATTTATGTAGCTTAGAAAGTTTGGGGAGGAATCTTTGGATGCAGATAGGAGAGGGGTCACTAACAGAATTTGGTAGTGTTTTTGGTTGGTGATATAGGTAGGGATTAGAAACCAGGATCCAGTCAATGGTAGAAGTGGAATTAGTTGGTTTGTTGAAGTGGATTGGGGCAATGCTCAGTTGGGAGAAGTCATGTAAATTAATGCTACTACTGGAAAAGTTGGAGGTACAGTAAGTGGTTGCCAGTTTATGCTGATGTCACCTAACAAGGGAGTTTCTTTTGGTATATTGTGTGTGAACCAAGACAGAATGTGTTCTAAAGTAGGAATATTGTTGCCTGGGGGTATGTAAATTGCAGCTATAGCTAGTATTTTCTGGTTATTAAGCTTGCAGTTAGCAGCTAAAATTTCAGCAGGGTGAAAGTTGCAGGGAGAGATGGCCATCAGGGAAAGGTTTATGTGATTATAATAGATGATGGGTACACCTCCCTTTTTCTTATGAAATCTGTCTAGGCAAAGAATGTTGTAACCTGGGGGGCGATATTCATTGTCAGAGATTCAGGGTTTAGCCACATTTCTGTGAGAGTTATAATATCAGGAGAGTATCGGGCCATACCTGCATGGAATTCACTAATCTTAAGGAGGCTGTATATATTTAGTGAGAATAAGGTGAGATGTTTAGAGGGGGAGGCGGAGTGAGGGGAAGCTGGTTATAAGGGTTGATTATTGGAAGAGCGGTTAGAGAAGGGGTCTGAGTTAGGGTGTATATCACCTGAAAGGAGAAAGGTATTGTATGAGTTGAATAGAATAGTAGGGGTAATGTGTGGGAAGTGATACTTAGGTTTAGTTTTTAGGGGGGATGTGGGTTGGAGACTGATTTGATCTTAGGGAAGATACTATTAGTGGTAGAAAATAGTGAGGTTGATATTGTGAAAGAGTGATGGCTTTTTATGTGCAAAGTTTTGTGACTGGGAGTTGGTGGATGGTGGATGGGTTTGATTGGAGTATAATAAGTAGAGATGTGGGATAGGAGAAAAAGAAGGTTAGATGTGAAGAAGAGGGGCGAAGCATGTTGAGGGCAAAGGGAGTGGTAGATATGAGGACATTTAAGTGTTTGACGTTAGAGAGGAGGGTGAATAAACAAGTGTAGAAAAGTGAAGCTGTGGTTAGAGTTCTAAGATTGGTGAGTGGAGGAGCTGAAGGTGAAAGAACATTTGGATGGACGAATTGAGAATGGGAGACAAAGAGTTAGAGTACAGAAAGATAATGAAGGTAATAAAGTATGTAAATAATGATGTTGGTGGAACACTTGGTGGGAAGTGAGTTTAGAGGGGTGCGGAGTTTTGAGAGGTGTAGAAGGAGGATGAAATATAGAGTGTGAGAGGTTGAGGTGGATAGGCGGAGTTTGGGAGATGATTATTTAGCTTGGGGAGTATTGGTGGGAGAGGTATGGTAGAAAGGAAGAAGGATAGGATATGATTGATTGAGAGTGGGTGAAAGAGGAAGTAGTAAAAGGGCAGACCAGTTAGCAGCTATATAAACAATGTGAGTGAGGATGGGTGGGAATGGGGCTAGGCTAGGGGAGTGGAGGTGGCAGGCAGATCCATTAGAGGCCAAGCAGGGAAAAAAGAAAAACAATCAGCCAGTCAATATCCAGAGTTATCAGGGGTGAGCGCTACTGCTGAGGATTGACAATAGAGGGTAGCTTAATTTGGATCTTGTACTAGGGAGGGAGAAATTAACATAATGGCAGGAAGAAACAACAAAAGGCAGTGCCCTTAAGTTCAGTAGAACAAGTACAGATGCAGGTGGCAATAAAAGAGCTTTAATTTCAAGTAGGGAAAGCAGATTACTATAATAATTAGATGTATAAACTTTGGAGGCATCCGCTATTTAAAAAAAAAGAACAGTTTGAGTTGTCATCATTAGAAATTTGAGGTTGTGAATTTTCAACTTTTAAGTGTTCATGTTTAGTAGTGAAACTTAATGAAAATGGCATTTTGTCATATTTATTTTTGAAAAAACAGCAGTAGTACCTGGTGCATTAGAAAGATGTGATTTGACAAATGTTTTATTTTTTGCATCAGGAAGACAAATATAAAGAAAATTTCAGTTTCTACATTGTTTTTATTTGACTTATTCTTATTTAATGTACTACAAACATAAACCATTGCTACAGATAAACAACCTATGGATAGAAAAAAATCTTATCACATGGTATTAGAGCTTGTATATTAGCAGATGGGGTTAATTAAATTCTTCAAGTGGAACTTGCTATATCTTCTGACTACTTTGTATTGTCTGACTGTACTAAGTAAAGCAAGGCATTTGACACATGCAAATGACAAAATTCTGACTGCAAGATTAACTTAGAAGATTTGAAATCTGACAATTGCAAGTTTGTATTTGTAAAGAAACAAGATTTAATATCTGGTGTCTGAGAATAAAGGGAACCTTGTTGGCTAGGCTTACCTAGGCCCTTGGGCCGATAGCCTAATACCTGCCTATGAACCTATATAACTTTCTTGGGTGGCGTAAGCCAGAGAACCTTGCTGGCTAGGCTTACATAGGCCCTTGGGCTGATAGCGTAGTACCTACCTATGAACCTACCTATGAATCTATTTAAATGACATTTGACAGTCTGACTTTGAGAAAAAGCAATTGATTAAATTGTTTAATAATATGGGTTTCTTGCAGTCTCCTAGTATCTTATTCAGTACAACAAAGGATGAGCCGGATTACAAATTTATAGATTTACAAGTTTATCGTCCTCTATTATTTGAACATATATATTTCTTTTTACTATATAATCAAATTTGATGACAAATTTAATATGTTTAGTGACAATGTTATCGTTTTCTCTGTTCACATATATTGCATCTGTGTGTTTAAATGATATTCTGTAGATTTTCCAGATTTAGATAATGTACTGCACTTAGAAGGCGGGATATTACTAGACTTTTTTATAATTTTTAATGTAAGCCTACTGGACACAAGACTTTTTTGAAGATGGACCTGGATGTGCTGTGCAAGAAGAGTTTTTTTTTTTTTTTTTTTTTTTTTTTTTTTTTAAGAAATGTTTATTTTAGTCAATAAAGAAACAAACTATTTACAATATTTACAAATGAAAAAAGAAAATAATTGAACACTGTTTTTAAGGAAATATATATAACTATTAACATAACTTTTATAATTTTAATCTGACATTTAGAGATATGTGACTAATAATAATTTCCATTTAATCCAACATTTAAAATTATTTTTTTACCATTAGATCTAACAGCCATTGATTCATCTCTTTATGACATAAAATTGTGGCTTGACCAAGTAACTCATTAAATTTAGAAGGTGAATCATTGTTCCAATTTATGTTAATAATTTTCAGAACTACAGCTAATGTGGACCATACTAATGGCCTTTGTGAAATATGAGTACATTATGGAATAGGAGCATTAGTTAATATTAATGAACAATATTGACTCACTCATCACACCATAATGCTGTAAAAGTTTTAATATCATTCCAAAAACAATATTATGGTCACAACTTTAAAAAATGTTGACCAGTCTGCTTTCAATGATTTATTATACATCCAGCAAATAATATCACTGATTTTATATATTTTATAGGGAATAGTATCTATTCTAAAAATATACTTCCAAATAAAAATCTTCCAATACATAGAAGATGTAGTTAGACTAGTATATTTAAGAATGAATTCCTTATTGATTTATTTATCTGTATCCTTAAGATTATACATTTTATTAAAGTCCCACTGTTTACTATTAACCTTACACTCCAAATCTGAACTAAATCTATACAGTTTAGATACTGGAATCTTTTTATCTGTATTATTACCAATAATTGAAGACAATTATTTTAATAAATTCAGATAATCCAATTTCTCATTGTCTGTTTTTTATTAATTCTGTAAATTTAAATTGCATTTTAGATACTAGCTTCTTGTTAAAATATTACAAATTAAACTTTCTCACCAATTTATTTAACATTAAAAAATTTGTTTCATTCAGTCCAATATGTTAAGTTTTTTTATAGCATATATTCTTACTTTTAATAAATCCAGGAGTATTATCTGTAGGAAAATAGAAAAAAAAATGATAAATGGTTTCTTAAAAGTTTTATGATGATGTTCATATAATTAGCATTAGTTAATCTATTTTTAGAAATGTTAAATATTTTTAATAACTGAAAACATTACACTGGCTAATTAGAGATGATGAAATCATAGGCTTTAATTTTAAATTATCAAGAATATTAATATGAATACATTTCCCATCTGCTTCATGAGATTTATATAAGCAAAACAGAATTTTTTTTAAATTTGAAGCAATAGTAAAATGTTTTCTATTGGGGAATTTAAAACCACCTTTATTCCACTGTCTTGTGTGATTAATAAATGCCATTCTAGGTTTACATGGATACAATAGAAAAGGCATAAATATTTTTTTAATTGTTTTAAAGAAATCCTTTTCAGCATTAAACCTGTTGTATTTGTGTAGTATAACACTATTGGTAATAAAATCATTTTAATAAGCATTAGTTCCTCAAAGTAGAGCAAAAGGTATTCAATTTATTGATTATTTTTTTCAAATATACCATTATAATTCAGTGTAATGATCTCAGATAAGTCTTCTATAATAATATTCTTAAATATTCATTGAAAGGTTTGGTGGAAATAAGTTACACATTTTTATAAATTGTTATTAATGATTTTGTTGTATTAATACTATTTCAGTTTAATTGTCATTAAGTTTTATTTTGGGATCCTTTTTCAAATAACAACTGAATTATAAATCTTTTGTAAATATTTGTGTACATTATAGGATCATAAGAGGTTACTAGGCTATCGACCCCATGGTCATTTCAAGCCTAGCCATTTCATCCCAATGTAATGCCAAAGATATTGTAGTCAATATCCAGGACTGAACTTAGTAATGACTGCCCATGTCCAGGAGTGTTGTGGGCACTATCCCTCGTAAGAATTTATTGTGCCCCATCCACTCTTCCAGGTTCCTTTTCAACAGTGTGATACAGGTGTTCCACTTCACATGAATTGGCAGCCTATTTCAAAGATGCAGTAGTCACTAAGAGATGAATCTGTTCCTCCAGCATGTCCTATTCATGTTGCATGCCATATTTTGGTCCCTGGAATGGGTAGCCCTAGTCCCATTTGATTTATGGATGTGCAGCAAATTAATTAGGTTTGGATCAGAGATTGATGGTTAAGCCAGGCATAAGTCTCCCCTAAGAAGTCTATATGATACAGAGAGTAGTGACAGGGAATTTAGTCAGTCTCTGTAAGGCAAGTGCTGGATTCCCTTCAGCTTTGTTAGAAACCTCTGAAGTCTCTAAAATAGCTGCAGGTGCTTTGTATGGTACATGCCAAAAGAGGCATTATACTCAGTTATGAGTCTGATTAGTGATGAGTATAGAGGGTTATACCATCCTTTGCTTTTGACCTCTGTTGTAAAGCATTTATTTGATTGGCCTGAGGGCTTAACTCTGTAAAAGTCTTTCATCCTGCTGGTATAAAAGCATGTTCTCCATGCCTGCATATATGCAAACCTCTCCAGTTTAAAATCCTCTATAGGAAATGCTGTCCATAGTCTCCTACTGTCACAGCAGCTCAAAGAGCTGCCAGTTTGTGCAGAGGGTGGTACAACTGCAGGTCATCTAATAGTTCACTCCTAAACACTCTCACTTTGACCGTTAAGTGACTCTCCCCTATTCCTTCCTATCTAGAAATTGTTTTTCCATGTATTACATAGCATAAGCTAGATTCAGACCTGCTGAATCAAGACTGTTTGGTAACACTTTGCTCTTAAACCAGCCATCTTAAATTAAGAGGGCTTTCCTGCACCCCTGTGACAGAAGTGTTTATGTCAGGACCCATCTGAGTTGGGGACTGCTGGAGAAAAGCTCAGTTTGGGGCTTTCCCATTGCCAGTTGTGTTAAAAACTGTTTAAATTCACCAGTATATAAGCCTCACTTTTGCATGGGTTTGCACTCAATTTACCAGAACTGCTCAATATTTGGTAATTTTAATAAGAAAAATGGAGTGCATCTACACTGAAGTCCAAGGCATCCACTGAAAAAAAAAAAGAAAAAGAAGCATATTTTAAGCCATCACTGTACTTTGTTAACTGTATTTAATTGAATTACTTCTTCATTTTAGCTGTTTGTGACTGTTTTTTTTTTACTCTGCATTTTGAAATTGTCTTTCACTGCCATATAGCTATAGGCTATAGATTAAGACCATGCTGAATCTAGATTGTTTGGTATCCATGTGCTCTTAGACCAGCCAACTTACATTAAAAGGGCCTCCCTGCACCTCTGTGGCAGAATTGCATAGCTCAGAACCCATCTCAGTTAAGGATTGCTGAAGAAAGGCTCATACGTATTCTTTCCCCTTGGTAGTTGTGTGAAAAATTGTTTAAATTCACCTGTATATAAGCCTCACATTTGCTCATTGCTGCAAACCATGCAACAAGGTCTAGAAGTGCCCTGTACATATGCAAATACACGGGTACATCATTTTTCCCTAGAAACTTTCCAGTAGAATCCTCCAAGCTTCCCTGCAAGCAATGCACAACTTAGTTTTGCTCTAAGCAGCATTCTTACACTTAATCATGCACAATCTACTCTACACCCACTACCTATGCTACTCTAAGTCAAACTAGCCCACTAGTTAAGCCAAAGCCCTAAGTCCAGCTAGCCAACTTCCTTCCCAAATACCACATTCAGAAAAATCCTTTCACAATAGATGGGCAGTTTCCCATCATTTCTCCTGCCAGCTTGATTCATATGGGCATCTTGAGGCAATGTAGCAATTGCTTCATGTACACTGACAACCATTTACTCCTAAAGCAAACTAACAACCTATGTGAGAGATGCAAATGCACTGTAGAACTGGAGCCAATTCTCTCATGTAAAAACAAATTAGACATCAAAAAGGTTGTCAGCAAACAAGCTTCACCTATCATGCAAACCTCACCTCTCACATAAAATAAGGTCATGACACATAAAACCACATACATGGAGGTACACACTAAAAGCCTACCAAAAGAACAGAGACCTCCCAAATGTATACCACCCACATTCACCACTAACCAAAAAGAAACCACTATGCATATTAACATATACCCTCCCATGTCTCAAAAAGTAATACCCTGAGACAAAACACATTAAATGTCTTGGACATAGCCAACTCCATAGTGAGACGCACATATATCCCCCTCACAAGACTGGACAAAGAGAAGATCATGGTCAGCTACCTATCAGGTGCCAGGATCTGATAAATCATGCATATATTCCTTTAAATTTCTAGTCTCCCACCAGGACCCAAGTGCTCTTCAGCAATTACATTCTGCTTGCTGAGCACACTCAAGCAAATCTGCAGTCTGTGGCTACCACTCCACCCATACAGTATAAGAAGGAATCAGTACTGCAAGATAAACAAGGATATACATTTTGAGCCTCAAGAACAGGAGCACACTCAAGCAAATCTGCAGTCTGCGGCTGCCACTCCACCCATACAGTATAAGAAGGAATCAGTACTGTAAGCTAAACAAGGATATACATTTTGAGCCTCAAGAGCAGGAGCACACTCAAGCAAATCTGCAGTCTGCGGCTACCACTCCACCCATACAGTATAAGAAGGAATCAGTAATACAAGGTAAACAAGGATATACATTTTGAGCCTCAAGAGCAGGAGCACACTCATGCAAATCTGCAGTCTGTGCCTTCCACTCCACCCATACAGTATAAGAAGGAATGAGTACTGCAAGCTAAACAAGGATATACATTTTGAGCCTCAAGAGCAGGAGCAAACTCAAGCAAATCTGTAGTCTGCAGCTACCGCTCCACCCATACAGTATAAGAAGGAATCAGTACTGCAAGCTAAACAAGGATATACATTTTGAGCCTCAAGAGCAGGATCAGTCCACCCAGGCATTCTACTTGTATGTTTTATGAGAGTGAAGCTATTACATTAGCAGTATTTCTTAGTAGTTTGCAGCTTGCTAATAAAACTGTCTGTTGCAGCCTTGTGCCCCCCCCCCCCCAGCTAGTGCAGTAATCCTAACTGTCCAATAGACAGTATACATTTAATTTACATCCCTGTGACTAAATTAACCATCAATCAGCCCTCTCAGTGCTTTCTGCCTTAGTTTGTATCACTTGGAGGCCCACCTGTTTATTTGCATCTCTATACATTCACCTTCATTGCTAATGTATCTCCCTACTCTAATCTGTGCACAAACTGGTTACTAGTCAGCAAGTCAATGTGATTACACACTCCCAACCTTAATAAACTTTGCTCTCTCTTCTCTCCTTCACTTTACAGGTAGTTTGAATTATTACTTACCCCCTCTGAGGCCTTCACTGATTTCCACTGATGCCTCTCTGGTTTCTTTGCTTTCCACCTGGTTTACACCCCTTGTGCTATCTCCCTCCCCCAATACTAAGTCTATATTAGAATCCTGCTGAGCATGGAGCCATCTTTAAATTTCTAGTCTCCCACTAGGACACAAGTGCTCTTCAGCAATTACATTCTGCTTGCTGGTAAGCCATTAGACCTCAGGAATTTGTTTAAAGTTTTCAGATTTGTAAAGTAATACTTACTTTTTTCTCTTGTCTTGGTGGGCTCTGCCCCTCTCTGTTCGCCCTCGCTAATGCTTGGGCTCTCTCCGCTCCCCTGCCCCCTATTCCGTCCTGCCCCCACTACCTCTACATTTATAGTAATCATAGCCACACCCACAGCTCACCCTTACATCACCTCCACCAATCACAGCTCCTCAAGTCATATCACATTATACCACACCAACTTGCTCCACACAAAATACTCCCAATCATGCTCATTCCCACTAGGCATTTTTTACATCACCCACACTACTTCCCCATCCACATATAGTGCAACCCTATAATTCCTATTCAGACCCCCCCCACCTAGAACCAATTTAAACTTTATAACCGTGACTATCACACAACTAAGTCTAGTCTGTCTTCTCATAATTCTTTACAACACCACAAGTTATCACTGTAGCAATATCCATAAACTTAGTAGCACAACACTACATTATGCACTCTCATATACAGGCACCACACATTATAATAATATCTGCCCACAATTATTCAAGCACTACATAATTGACCAATTCAGAACTAAACACATATGCTCTCATTCCTACTCCAAAAAAAACACAATACTTTCTCCCACTCCTCACCAAACTCCAACGTCTGTATAACCATTTTAACTCCAGGCTCACTATAAGTGGGGATATCCACCCAAACCCAGGCCCAAATCCATCCTGTCCAACACAAACTGCTCCAACAAAAATGTCAGAACATAACACCCCCACTTTCTTCATCCCTGGGCAAATCAACAACAGCAGCAAAACCAACTATCTTTTATGCTAAATATTAATATTAGAAGTATCAAAAATAAAATACCTGAACTCCAGGCCACAATAGCACACTACTCCCCAGACATAGTTGCTTTAACAGAAACCTGGCTAAATAAAAACATAGCTAACTCAGAAGTTCTCCCTACCGGCTACAATATCATTAGACAAGACAGACCACTTCGTAAAGGGGGTGTAACTGCCTTACTGTACAAGTCCAACTTAACTGTACGTCAATTACCAACCTCCTACCCCTCCCCCAATAATTGGGACATACTTATCTCACAATTTCAACTTCACCCTCAAAAGGTCATCACCACAATTGTGATCTATATTCCAGCTGGCAATACATCTGCTAGCCTTGAAGACTTCTTATCCTGGTGTTCTTCTACATACTCACAAAAAAACCTTATTCTGGGCGACTTCAACCTAGATTGGCTCACCTGTATATCAGAACCACCAAGTAATCTAATAAATCTCCATGGCTACCGGCAGCTAATCCAAATTCCAACTAGATGTGATAAAAAATCTAAAAGGGAATCCATCCTTGACTGGGTCCTAACTAACAACCCCACATTGTACCCTCATACAGGCAGTCTCCCAGACACCTTAAGTGACCATAACATAATATACTTTATATGTAGTAGAACAAGCATATGCAAAACCACTAACTATATATCCACTAGAAACACAAAAAAATTCTCTCCTGAGGTCCTTAGCACTTTATTCTGTAGCTGTGACTGGACCCCCCCCCTAAAAACCCTCCCACTTGACCAGGCTGTAGCATATTTCAACAAAATATTTCTATAACACCTAAACACTGTAGCTCCATTGCGAAAAATCAAGGTTAGAACCTCTACAAACCCCTGGTTTAGTAAAGAAATCAAACAAATCCTCAAGTCCAGAGACACTGCCTGGGTTTACTATCAAAAAAACAAACAAGCACAAAGCCTAACTAAGTAGCAAGAACTGTGCAACCGTGCAAAAAAATGCATTAGGCTGGACAAAAAAATCCTAATACACAACATTACAAACTAAATACCAACACAATCCCCCCAAAATTTTGGAAAAATGTAAACCAGCTACTAAAATCCACCCAAAAGGCTACCCCCAAACCAACCACCCCTGACACTAAAGTTCCCATTGAAACACAATTCAACTCCCACTTAAACTCAATTCTATCCTTAGTATCACAGGACAGTTCCTCCCTCACTATCCCCCCAACACAAATAACACTAATACAAGCTTTACCCTCAAAACAGTTTCCACCACTTCAATTAAAAGCATGCTGACCAAACTAAAAACCTCATCAACAGCAGCCGACCTACTCCCCAGCTATTTCTTGAAACTCACAGCAGATGCTATTGCTATCCCAGTCTCCACTCTCATAAACAGATCAATTGTTGAAAACTATGTGCCCAAACTCTGGAAAATATCCTATGTTACACACATACATAAAGGTGGGACCTCCACTGAACTTAATAACTACAGACCTACTGCTTTACTCTCCCCCCTGACCAAAATCCTAGAAAAATGCATCCATACCCAGATGCTAAACTATCTCCTAGACAGGAACATCCTGTCACCTACTCAGCATGGTTTCAGACCTGCCCATAGTACCACTACAGCCCTCCTCTGCTTCACAGACACAGTAAACCATCTCAAAAATGAAGGCCTACAGGTGTCAACTCTTTTTTTGGATATGTCCAAAGCATTTGACACAGTCTCACACCAAATGCTGCTAAACAAACTAAACCAATATCACCTATCAAATTCCACTCTTACCTGTTTCCAAAGCTACTTAACTGACAGGTACCAAGCTGTGAAATGGGAAAATTCTCTCTCTCCTCAGCTGCCCATAACTATAGGAGTCCCACAGGGTTCTATCTTAGGACCGCTACTATTTACAGTCTTCACAAATGACCTCCATACCTCCACACAGCATGCATCTATCATTCAGCATGCAGATGACACTACCTTAATCTGTGCTGCACAAAACATTCCCACCCTCCTGCAAACTACTCAGCTAGCATTCTCTGACGTTGAAAACTACCTTACCAAAGCCCAACTTATCCTCAATCCAAAGAAAACTCAGCTTATGATTATAACCATTTCTAACAAAAACACTAACAGTCAATTCACTATCTACTCCACAAATGCTACTTCAATCACTCTAGTGGCACAGGCTAAGCTATTGGGAATAACCATAGACTCCCACCTAAAATTTGAGAGTCATCCCGACTTAACTATTAAAAACGTAAATGCCAAACTGGGATCACTCTACCGTATCAAACCCTTTCTTACCAACAACACAAGATCAGCCATTGCTTGCTCCCTACTTCTATCCACCCTACTCTATGCATCTCCCATTCTGACTAATCTCAACAAAACTGAACTAAGCAAAATGGAAGCCTGCTATAACAGAATTGCATGCTTTGCTGCAAATTGCTCATACAGAACTCATCACTGTACTGCTCTGAGACAGCTCCAGTGGCTTGAACTTCCCAACCTCCTAACCTACAATCAGCTCTGCCTCTGTCATTCTATCTATTACCTCCCCGATAAGTGTCCTGCCCTCAAAAACCTAGTACAACATCACTCAGCCAAAAGGCCTCTTAGATCATCAAGCAAACTACTACTAGAAGTCACCAACAGCTACAATAGCTTTGGAGATGCACTATATAGTAGTTTTGTGGCTAAAAAATGGAACGCTGTCCCTACTAGCATTCAAAACACATCATCCAAAGCCTCCTTTAAAGACCTCATCAGGCAACATCTCAAGCAAAGTTGGCAGTGCCATGATTGCTCCCCAGGCTAGTGAAAGCAGATAATGTATACATACTAAATCTAGAGTACTTTATAATCTTCCTCACAACACTGGCTAATCTACTATGTATGTACTGTACCTGTGTACTATGTATGTATTCTACCTATGTTCCAAATTTCAGCTGTGCACCGCAAATCTATTGCCTTTATTTTTAAATTAATATTTTTTTGTTTGTTCTCTCCACTGTAACTGTTTATGTGCCACATACCACTGTAAAAACAGGTCTCTTGTAATTTGTGTGTATACTGATCATGTCTAAATAACTAAATGTGTCTGTAATTTTTCTTTGTGGAGCTTTCCTCCCCGGGCCTCTGCTGAAAAAGGGCCTTTTCGGCTCAGTCAGACACCCCTGGTTAACAAATGTAAAATAAATAAATAAATAAGTCACTCAACAGGTACTGTTACGACTGTCATAGTCCATGTTGGAGTGAATGACTTGAGAGGTACCCCTCTGGAATATATGAAGAGAGACATGACCAAACTCTCTGATCATGTGTCCCAGACAGGTATGTCCTTAGCCCTAAGCAGTATCCTTCACTCACCGAGAATGATGCCACAATACAAACAAACAATGACTTGACTTGAACAATTGGCTTAGCTTCTGGTGTCAGTCCAGAGGGATCCAGTATCTGTCAGCCTGGGAGGATATGGTATATAGACCTTGCTGCTTTGCTAGAGATGGCCTGTACCTGTCCCCCCTAGGCTTTCAGATGTTGGCAAAGGCCATTGCCTCCCCTATAGTGCCTTTTTAGGCAACGTAAGGACAACACATTTTCCAGCATAACAAAATCTAATCTAGACAAACTCAGGGTCATGCTGCTTTATGCTAGGAGTTTAAACACACTTCCTGGAAGCACTCCTCACCTTGAGGATACTAACATCTGTACAGTTCCAGAGACATGGTTTAGGCTGCTGAGACACCCCAGCTGTGCAATGCTACAATGCCTTCCACACATTCAGACTTCAAAATAAGCATGAAGGAACCAAAGATGGAGGTGTATCCATTCTCATTAAAGCCAAATACACTTTGAGACTGGTCAAACAGCATCACTCTCTTCAATTACTCCATGTCCAATTAACTACTGGGAAAGTACCATACCACATCATTTTTAGCTATAGACCCCCAACCATGAAACATGATAAGCAAACCACCTACCTCTCTGTTTACTGGAATCCCTTGCCATACAGCCCAACACCTTAGTCATAGAAAATTTCAAATATCCTACCTTAGACTGGGGGCCATACACAAGCAAAAACACAGAGGTTCCTGGACTTTGTTAACACAAACAGGGTCATAGGCTCATAGGTGTGTACTAGGCCAATGTCCCTGGAACCTTTACAAGCCTAGCCCATAGAAGTGCCCTGGCAGCATGCTGCCTTTAGTTTCTGGTGCCTATAACAAGTAGAGCCACTGGAGTGATCCCCAGGGTGAACTTTCTATTTCCCATCCACTCATCAAGATTTCTCTTGAAAAGGGACAGTGAGGTGCTTTGCTTGACATGTATGGGAAGTCTATTCCAGAGCATAGGCAATCTCTGGGTTATGTACCTGTCCCTCCAGCATATTCTGTTGATTGTGATAATGAAGTTGAGTTCCCTGGAGCATGTATTGGGAGGGATTGGGATTTCTTTAGGTGTAACATTTCTAACAGGGCTGGTTCAGACATGGCTTTGTAAGTCAAGCAGAGATCGCCTCTTAATAGATGATATTAGACAGAGAAAAGCTGGGGGGTTTTGAGTCTGTCCATGTGGGGCATGTGTTTAAGGCCTAGGATCCTCTTAATGAGGTACTTTTGTGGCCTTTCCAGCCATTGCAGGCGTTTAGTGAGGTACATGCCAAATGGGGCATTATACTCAATGATTGGTCTAATGATGGAAGAGTAGATAGAGATGATGACCTCTTTCTTCCTGGATGCAAAACCCTCGGAAATAAGATGTGCCACATAGAAGGACTTTCTGACCACAGTGGCAATGTGATGGTCGAAGGAGAGGTTGCTGTCAACCTGTGTCCCCAGATCTCTTATAACATCTTCAGTGTTCAGTGGGCTACCATCAATGTGGTAATTAATGGGGACTGAGTTTTTCACAAAGGGAGTGAGGATGCATTTTTTTGGCATTAAGCTTAAGGCCATGGTTTCGACACCAGTCGTTGTTCTCAGTGAGGCCTTTCTGTAGGATGTCTACATCACTTGTGGAGTTAATAATGGCTCCCAGCTTACAATTGTCGGTGAATTTAGTCAGCCAGAGTCCCCCTGTGTTGGCCTGGACTTCTGAGAAGTAGATGCCAAACAGGAGAGGACTCAGGACCAATCCTTGTGGTACTCTACTTGTAACTGGTCAGCAGTCTGGCTTGGAGTCTGCTACTTTCACGCTGTGGGTTCTGTGTGTGAGCCAGTTTGCAACCCACCTAGTGATATAGGGATTGATGCCTAGTTTGGTGAGTCTATCTATAATTCCTGAGTGGGGAATGATATCAAAGGCCTTGGCCAGATCAAGGTAGGTTGTATGAACTGCCTTGCCCTCATCCACAGCTCTGGTGACTGACTCAAAGAAGTCAACCAGGTTGAGCAGGCATGATATACCCTTCACAAATCCAAATTGCATGGAATCCAGAGTTTGGAGATTCCTTATATCCTTGTTAATTACATCCATGATGATGCACTTTATAGCCTTACATATCAGACTCATCAGGCTAATGGGGAAATAATTCCCAGGGTTTGTAGTCACTCCCCCTTTATGGAGAGAGATGACTGTAGCAGTGTACCATTCTGTAGGGACAAAGCCTGAGATGAGGCTGTGATTGAACAGGGCACACAGGTATAGTGCCAGTATACTTTGTACTGAATGTTCTAGTGCAAATAGACAACACCAGCAGTAGGGGCTGTAATGCTCTGGACATATGCTCACCAAGGGAAATGATTCCTAACTGTGTATTTTACTCATATTTGATTTTTAAATCAAAAACCTGGACCTAATGGAAGATTATTACTGTTGCTGGTCAACAACACTCTTGACTGCAAGTAGTCACTGTGTCACAGTTATAAATGGCCATAAGCTAAAATGGTTGGATTCCACCAAGGACTATACAACATATAATTATCATACTGTACATATCTCTAGGGGATGGGAGGGTGGCTTAATGGCTAAAGTGTTTAACTTAAAAACACAAGGTGCAGGGTTTGAGTCTCACAAGGGATAATTGGCTAGGCTTAAAATGGCTTGCAAGGGCAGTTAGCTTAGTACTAAACTATGAACCTATGAACTCCTGCATTTTCCATTTGTATCACTGCTGTCATCTGCCCCCATATCTTCAGAGGCATCATATATTCGAAATGAGTGATATTTCTAATGGTTCCAAATGGAGCGATGATGAAATCAGCAAGAAATGAGAGTAGTATTGCTGAAACTGAAGTATTCCTCAAGTCTCGGTAGGTAACTTCACGTGGTGAACTCAGTTTTCACAAAATCTCACCAAGATGACACTGATATATAGACTGTATTTTATTTAGCATATATTATGGAGAGAGGTAGGTTAAAAAAATAAAACAGACAGCTGAGTGCACGAATCCCAGAATAAAAAAGTGCCCAATCCTGGTTTGTGAATTGGTGTATAGACAGGGGAAAAATGGCAGTAAAGAATCCCCAAGACACTGAAACATTCCTACAATGGGGCTATGCCATAATTAGGGGAAGGATGGTTCCTCTGTTGTAGAAAGAAATAGTAGTGAGGACAAGGAAGAAAATATGTATTGTTACTATTATACAAGAAACCCAGAATTTCCAGACACAAGATATACAAAGAGATTAACAGAGAAATTAAGGGAAAGAAATATACTTGCATCAGAAAAAAAATGTCAAAACCTTCAGTAAAAATGTATGTTCATTAGTGCAATACAACCATGAAAAGCATTACACAGACAAAGAAAGTTTGGGCTGCCTGAAAAAAGAAGTGACAGAGAAAGTGTGAAAATATAAAGAACAAAACCCAGAGATTTTGAAAGGTATAAAAAAGAAATACAGCCATGGGAAAGAAAAGGAGATTTTAATATGGTGCAAAATTTATGCAAAGGAGAAAGCAAAACCAATCAATACAAAAAAGCAGCACCAAAGATATTTGAAGAGAAATACAGCAAAGACACCCAGATATGGAAAATGTCACAATACAAACAAAATAAGAAAACAAAGAAAAGGAGAAAAGAGGATAAGTAAAAGAGAATTTAAAGAAATAGAAATTGAAGTTATGGAATTACTGGTAAATTGAAGGATTTACTGCCAATTCAGGTGATGTCACAGCATGATGGAAAAAAAGAGTCTCCAAATTAAGGAGAAACAGATGGAGCAGAAGCATTTGATCACTTGCCACATAATGATGCTCTAGAGCCTTCAGTAGGAAATCAGTACAAAAGTTCAGTTGGAGTTGCATAGGAAGGGAAGGAGCAGGAAACAGTGGCAACTCTCATGCAAGCAATTATTTGGAGTGATAGGCCAGTGAGGTTCCCATGTAAGGGAACAACTGATGATGCAGGATGCAGCTGAAGAGGATAAGTCACAGGAAGATGTTCTGAAGCTTTCTGTAGAGTGCCCACATGAAACAGAAAGCAAATAATGTACCCTCAGTTTAGAAGAAAATGATCTAAGGGAACAGTTGCTTGGTTTAATAGAAATGGATATATACATTAAGATCTATAACAAATGATTACAAAAAGTAAATAAGACCCAAAATATTAGAAGTCTGATAAAACAGACACATTAATAAAGACTATTAACCGAAATTCATGTGATATAACATACGTAATAGGATATATTACTGTGCAGCTAATCTAATAACCGATAATATAAAGTAGTAAGGGAAAGGATGGGAAGAAGTAAACTTCTGCCATGGAAGCACTGAACAGCGAAAACTATAAAACAATCAATGTCAGAAGAACATAAAAGTGAGAACAGATAAAAATATTTAGAAAGATATATGTGGTAAAAGCAATCCACAGTATTAGAACAGCCAAGGATCTATCATGCACTAAATTTCAGTTTAGTAACCTACATGTTTTCTTTTTCTTTTATGTGTACATGAATGTTGTAAGAAATGCATTGCTTATAAGCAGATAAAAAGACATCTTAATGTACCATTGTACCAATAGCAATGATAAACTAAGCACAAAGTGATTACACTCAGCAGCCTAATCATAAAGACACTGCACATTAATAAGATAGCCACAGAAGTGATAGTCATTAGTCAAGAAAGTATTAGTACAGAGCCACTATGTTTTCACAATAAAGTTTGACATAAAAGCATTGATAGTTACTATGAAGCCGCACCACTAGACCAGTAATCAAGGAACCTTCATCCTCACCACTGGCAACAGTAGCGGATATATACTGGGAGGATGACAAGTTACACATGCAGTATTTCCAGATGCAGCTCTTTGCATCAAGTGCAATTTCCCTTAATAGCACACAGAGACCACAGTCAGTCAGAGGCTGGTTTCTCCCTCTTTATCCAGATCCCAAGTAAGACTCCCCACTGGCACAGCTATAGAGTTGGGATCTCAGCTGAGTGGCCAAGCCAAGACCTCCAGCAGCCTCTCTGTCCAACCAGTGCTTTATGTTCCTTCCCAAGTAGTACTCTTTGAGGTTTCATTTTCACACACACACACACACACACACACACACACACACACACACACACACCTGGGAAAGGCTGGCACAGGTTCACTAGCTATGCCCCCTTTTGCTCAGACTATAATGTAATTATGACTGTCACCAGCCAACTCCTTAGCAGCTACTTTAAGGCCATTAATAAAGGGTGTCCAATCTTACTGTGTAATGTTACTATTAATACAAATGGTAGTTTGACCATGAGCAAGGCTATTAGGAGTGGCCCACATTGTCACCAAATAAATATGCATGTACTCTCAAAACTTAAATATCTGTAGACACATCAGCCACAATGAACGATTTAAATATATTTAATGATAAATAATAAAAGAACAAGTCAATACTAAATATATATTTACAGTGACATCAGAGTTCAATTTTTATTTATTTACATTTGTTAACTGGGAAAGTCCGACTGGATACATATCCATTTTCAGCAGAGGCCCAGGGAGAAAAGCTCCACATTGAAATTAAGTGACACTTAAAGTTGAGGTTACAGAGAAGTTTAAGAACATTTAAACAACATCAGTGACAAATTCAAATCAAGGTTATATTAGATAAGAATAAAAATATTGTTGGTAATGGAAAAAAATATACAGAGATAACAATCACACATTAGAAGTGTGTCTAAAAGAAAAAGGATTTTCAGTTAGAAAGTGAGGATGATAGTTAAGAGAAAGGTGGTTAGGTAAGAAGGAATTTATTTATTATGTGCAGAAAAATAAGTTTTCTTCCTGATAATGGAATAGGAGAATTCTAATGGTGTAGAGAAATGTATAATATGAGGGTGTGGAAAGAAAATACAAGGGTAATCACCTCTGTGAGCTAAGTTTGGTTTACTTTTGTCTAGGTAAATTATGGGTTAGTCAGGGTTTAGACATGTACATAGCCAGTCACTGTTCATGTACATCTTTAGAGATATTTTGAATTGGGGCAAGGAGCATGTGGTGGTTAGTTCAAATCACAGGAAATATTTAAACAACATTGCAGGTCAGACTTAAATAAATAAAGAAAAATATCTAAACTAAGCTTTGTTATATTCCTGACTGAATCTAAAAGAATTACTTTACCCTAGTTAACTTACTTACAGAGCAAGGCAGATGTGGTGAATAGATCTTCTTTAGTTGTCAGATCCAAAACATAATGCAGAATACTCTCCTCTCTCGCAGAGATTTCAAATTAATATCTCAAATATTAATGTTGGGCTAACTTGTAGAATGACATCATTTCTTGTCATCTGACTCCTAGTTCCCAGGCCCAAAACAATCATTGATGGCAGCTGGTAGCATTTAGCATCTACCTGTGAAAATACATAGACCTCAGATCATTGGCAGATACTCTAAATCATAAAACAATTTACATTCCTCCACATTTAAAGACAATACTGAAAGCTCTCTAACACAGATATTATGTCTCCCACTGCACTGACACTGAAAGATAACATCCTTCTATGACCTAGCCATAAACTAATTTAATTTCAGTTATTTTTCTGATGCTAGCCTCCTGTATTCCAGTTTCTACTGTTAAAATATATACATGTAAACAGTTATAATATTGCATGTATATTTCTGTTTTTTCCAGAAGGGCATGTTGTGGTTACATTTTAAGCACAAGCACTTTATAAAATATCTTTTCAACACACATGTTTGTACAAACCTAGTTTGATATATACATGACATACAGTTCTAATATATTTGTAACACAAGCATCTTAAATGAATCATGTTGATATTCACAAATGATGAATATGTTTTTACAAAATTTCAGATAGCTCTGCTGGCAGTATCTCCTTTCATGACACTCCCTCCCCCTCAAAGACTCAAGCTAGTTTTTTCAGGTGACCCTTGATAAACATTTCTTGACAGAGATGAGCCTATCTGGGAATACATTATCTAATTCCTTATCTTGATATCCCAGCTGCCTTTGCCCTGCTGACCCAAGTACAGTGCTGCACTGTCATACCATATGCCTGCAATCCTAGGCTACACCATAGTAATTTGGAATTTTGCTGACTGGCTCCCTGTAGCAAATATACCCCTTAGACTCCTCTTGCCTTCTACTGCAAGTACTTAGCACAAGGGCTTCTCTATCATGCTAATGTTTCATCTTAACACTGTACAATTTGTGTTCCTGCCTCTTGCCTAACAGTTCTACCATGCAATTAACACCATTGACCTTCCTTACCACTTTGAAGGGTCCCTCCCAAGCTGCCTGAAGCTTTTTGTGTCTGACTGGAATGAGAACCATAACCTGCTGCCTACAGCACACTCTCTAGCTCGAGCAGTCCTGTCATACCAGACCTTTTTCTGCTATTGGGCTTCTGACAGACTCCCTTTGGCCAAGCCCATGAGTTCCTTGAGCATTGTCCTGAGGTTTAGGACATATGCCACAACAGACTCTTTGTGGGATTCCCACTCATACTCCCACTCATCACAAATCAATTTTAGAGGTCCTCTCACCCTATGCTCATATAGCAACTCAAAGAGTGAAAAGCCTATGGATTCCTGGGGCAACTCTCTGTAAGCAAATAACAAATGGGGCAAATATTTGCCCCACTCCCTCTTAAACTGGTCTTCAAATGCCTGTAGCAGGGTCTTTAGTGTAGAATTTAACCTCTCCACCAGACCATTAGTCTGGGGGTGGTAGGGAGTGGTCTTTAGGTGCTTCACCCCACAGTGCTCCCACAGACAAGCCAGTAGGTCTGACATAAAAGTGGCATCTCTATCAGTTAGTATTTCTTTTGGTAAACCTGCCTTGCTAAAAATATCTAACAAGGCATTTGAAACCTTTTCTGCCTCAATGAAGGGTGGGGCTACCACTTCAGGTTTTCTGTTAGCATACTCTACTACCACTAGGATATACGTCTTCCCTGTGGAACTTGGGGCACCCAGAGGCACCACAATATCTATTGCAGCCCTCTGAAATGGCTCCTCAATCACAGGCAAAGGCATCAAAGGAGCTTTCACCTTGTCTCCTGCCTTGCCTACCTTTTGGCACTGCTCACAGGTCCTGCAGTACCCTGTTACATCTCTGGAAATTCCAGGCCAATAAAAGTTCTGCATAATACATCTCTTGGTATGCTTTATGCCCATATGACCTGCAAAGGGAATTTCATGGGATATGACTAGAAGTGCCAGATGGTAGGCTCTGGACACTACCAAGTGCTGTATTCTCTCATCCTCTAGCCCACCCTCAGGGGTCCACTCTCTCTACAGTAGCCCTTTGTCCCAGTATGCCGATTCCCCCTTTCCTTGAGAATCAGATGCCTCCCTGGTTATCTGCCTCAGTCCTTGTAATCTAGAGTCTGAAAGCTGAGCCTGTCTCAACTCTTTCTTTGTAACCCTTCCCAGCTCCCCTTCCATAGGAAGCCTGGTATCCTCTAACTGCAGTGCCTCACTGTCAGCCTGGGTACAACTACTCACCTCTGCCCTTGCACTCACTCTGTCCAAAGGAACATCAGAACCCATCAGCAGTTGTGGCTCACCTTCACTTTCACTGCTACAGGGCAGCTCCTTCCATGAAGTAGCCAACTCACCATTCCTGGATTCAAGTGTGCAGTCTGTCTGGGTCCACCCCAGGCTACCAGAGCAACATGCTTGTCTCCAAGCTTGACTGTGTGTAACTGCATGCACACAAGGTACTGCATTATGAAAATCATTCCTTATCAGGACATATGCAGGGATATCCTCAAACATGCCACCTTGCTTGCTTCCTTTTCCACTGTCCCAGTCAAGGTGAACCTTAGCCAAAGGTATTTGGAATGGGATTGCTCTTAAAGCTCAGACTGAGGTAGACTGCCCAAGCAAGTAGTGCTCCTCTTTAACCATTGCAGGCTTCACAATGGTTAGGTCAGAGGCTGTATCTCCCTTAGAAGTGGCTTGTCTCCCATATACTAAGAAAGGATATTACCTCTTGTGGTACTTTGGTATGCTTGTTGTCTCCAGACAACTTACTGTTGGCAGCAGGGGACATACATTGAGAGGATGACAATGTACACACATGCTATTTCCAGGTGCAAGGATATTTGTAGTAGCCCACAGTGTCACAAATAAATATGAAGGTACTCTCAAAACTTAAATATCTCTAGGCTCATCAGCTACAATGAATGGTTTAAATATATTTAATAATAAAAGAACAAGACAATACTAAATATATATTTACAGTGACATCAAAATTCAAAATCACAGGAAATATTTAAAACAACACTGAAGTCAGTCTCAAATAAATAAAGAAAAATATCTAAACTAAGCTTTACTATATTTCTGACTATATCAAAAAGAATTATACTATGCCTTAGAAACTTACTTACTCAGAGCAAGGCAGATGGGTCTTCGTGTCAGGTCCAAGACAGAACACAGAATGCTGTGTCTCACTCTCAGAAACTTCTTAAATTCATATCTCAAATATTACTGCTGGGATAGCTTGCAGAATATATGTTTTTTTTTTTTTAAAAGAAGGCAAGGTGTCAGTAATTTATGTATTTGTTGTATTTATTATATTATTGTACTGTTTTAAGGATTAATTGGGGGTGGGAATTTTACGTCATGTGATTTAAATTGCTTTATATAAGCCTCATTGTGTTTTTATGGAGTGTTCTGATGAAGTTTGACATTGGTCTTACTAAAGCGCTCAATGTTTGAATAAACTGGTGCTTGGGGGGCATTTTCACTTTGTTGTTTTTTTTCCAATTATTTAACCTAAAAGACAATACAGAAAATGTCTAAGCACAGACATTCCACCGGATTTACTAATCTTCCATGTAAGACTAGATTAGTCTTACATGGAAGTGCCAGTCTAAGGGTATGACGGCAGTGCCCCATGCATATTAATGAGGGCGCGCTGCCTTAACTCTAAAGCTTACATGGAGCGTGGACCAGTGTAGGGGGCGTGTCAGACTGCCGAGCAGACCAAAAATCCACACCCCTGCAATGAAGAAATGTCGCAACATCCAGTTACATGAGTGAGTTCGCTCACACGTGTACAAGGTAACACTACACTCCCCCATATGTTAAACAACTTACAAAATAAAAAATAAAAATAATTTTTTTTTTCTTACGATATAGCTGCTCATAGTTGTGCGGGTTTGCGCGGGTTTTCCCATTGCTTAGCTACAGTTAGCAGCTTAGACACCAGAAGAGGATAATAAGAAAAATATATGCAAATTAAGCAACATAGCGATAGCGTATTGGTTTGAGCCTTCACACAAAGAGGAGGTATTCCCTTTTCGAGTCCCACTACTGCACGTTCGATTTTCTGTGGGAAATCTATATACAAAAATATTTCCTGACATATTTTATGTATACGTTTTGTAAAAAGCACTGAAATGTTAAATGTAGTAGTGCACAAATTATATATATATGAAAGTGAAATGTTTATGCATTCTGAGGCATGAGTAGCCTATTTTAAGCAATATAAAGCACTGCTAATCAAATTTTACTAGTATTGAACACATTTAAATACAATTGCGTGTAGCTGCGCACTGCACTAACCAGCGCAATGTCGGGCAACGTAAAGCAAGGTCGGGCAATGTAAAGCAACATTGGGCAGCATCGAGCAACGTTGAGCAATGTTGGGCAGAGTTGGGCAAAGTAGGGCAAAGTTGAGCAAAGTCAGGTAAACATGCTCACACCTGCTTTACTGTTCCTTAACCAGTCAGGTCTGCCCAGCAGGAAAATAAAAAGCAGTGACAGGGGTCGAACTCAGGATACTGTGCACTACAGTCACAGTACGTAACCACTAAGCCATGATACCATTTCACAAGCATGCACTTTCAACAGAGACATATCTATCAAAGGTATTTTAAATATTGCTGACATCAGCTAAGCAGGTGTGCCCACAGCTGAGCTTTTCCAAAACTGGCCAATCACAAATAAGTGCAGGAAATGAGGCATATTTAAGCTCCACAGGTGGGAATACTTGCTATAACTGGTTGTAGCTTCCTTCTGCAGTCAGCATAGCCTGGTGTAGGTGAAGGCACTCAATTTAGAGCACAATGCTGGGGCATCCAGGAGTCCAAAATTATACTTTGGCTCCTCATTCACAAACATGAGGAAAGACCCCTGCAGGGCCAGTACCAGGGTACCCAATATAAAGCGGAGGCCTGGAACAGTCTTGCCCGTGATCTCTCCAGTGCCACTGGTGTTTCTCAGACTGGTGAGCAGGTCAGGCACCATCATTCTGACCTGAAGCGGCGTGGGGAGGGGATGAACTGGACCAGTGGATCCAGGAATCCTGTACGATGCCTAATGCCCCAGTACTGAGTAAGTAGCCATTGTATTAAGTAGTTAAGAATTGCTATGCTTGTCTATATTATGGATAAGTATGTCTCAATATCACTGCATTTACTTAACAGCTGCAGGTGACCGGGCTATGAACCTGCAAGCCCATGAAGATAGGCTGCAAAGGCTGCATCATGAGGCAGGTTAGTAATTATTCTGCATGTACTGTTATATAAAATAAATGAGAGAGCCTTCAAGAAGTCTTTTAACCCAATAAATAAAGGTATAATAATCCTTTAATAAATGTATGATTCATGGAGTGCGTCTGTGTCATTTTCTTTGATATGTTGTTGTACTGTTGCATTCTACAAATAGTAGTGTTGTATTAAGCAGTGTCAACCCGCACTTGGGTAGGCCCATATAACGTGGATGAAGGGAGTGCCAGTAGCCTGTATGCATATGCACAGCCCTCAACTGTTGGTTCATGGCCAGCATGTACAGGTTAATATGGTACATGAGTAGCTTGGTATTGTGTTCCCCAGAAATGTCAGTGCGCTGCCAGAAATGTAGGGAGCTGTCAACATATAACTGATACTTTCACCTGAACATATGTAGATAATTATATGAAAGTAGAGCTGTCAGTGTACCATCTTAGCAGTAGTGTGTGTGAGCAATTCTCAAAATATGTTGCAGTAACATCTGCATCTTGGACAGTTTGTATGTAAGATACAGCTCATGTATATAATGATCTAGCAAAATCCATTTGCACAATATAAGGATAATGGGTAGTGTAATAATACATGTAAGGGACATATAACTGCAGTTAATATGAATGCAGTGAAAACTAGAAGGATATATAAGTTGTTAATTGAGCTATCTTTTTCCACCCTACTGTATGTGCATAAAAAATGCAATTCCACACCTCAATCGGTATGTCTAATCTCAAAATATTTGTTGGGACATATGTCCTATTTGTTTATAAATATTTGCATTTATTTCTATGCATGTGCCCTGTTAAAATACCACAATATTGGTGGCCTGTTCCCATCAATTAAACCTGCATGCTGTTGTAATGTCCACTATTGTTCAATATATACATGTGTCATGCTTGCTTTTCAACTGTTGAAAATCTGGTGTGTTGGGCTAATGGGAATACTTCTGCATGCTGTTATAACTAATTGGCAATTCTGTTGACTGTTAATAACCCATATCTTTATTAAACTCTTCAAAACATAGTTCATATGGGAAGGCCGGTCCCAGCGGACCCACCTATCCCACCTTTGCTGGCCATGGCACCTGGCACCAGCAGATCCGATGCCCAGCCTGGGACCTCCTCTTCTATTGGCCCTGTGCCACCTTCGGGTGGAAGCACTGCAGTGGATGAGGCTCTGCCCCCCCATGCAAGCGTGGGCGGAGAGGCACCTATCACCCTTTGTATGGTCCGAGCTGTGGTGCATAGAGAGATTGAACGTTCTGTTGCAGAACCTGTATGCCAGCTTGAGGCCCGAGTGGCACAACTCCTGGGTCAGCCTGCCCCTCCAGCACAGCCCTCAGCACAGCCACCTTCTGGGCTGTGAAGGAGCAAAGTTAACTGCCCATGGGTGGGGACCTCAGTCCCACTGTTTCCATCTGGGGGCTCATGGGCTTGCGATTTCCAAACATCCCTCCCCATCAAAGGTGTTCACCCACCACATGTGTCATATACCACCCCTATATGCATCTTGTTTGTCTTGCCTGTTTACCTCCCCAACCTACCTCCCCAAATATACCTACTTCTCCTACCTCACATTCCACTCTCACCTGAAAAAAAAAAGGCAATCTGCTCCCCAAAAAAAATTACACCCCATAAATAGCAGCACATTTTGCACACATGTCCACTAGACACATGAAATGTTATTTAATTGACATTACAACATACTTTGTTGTCCTCACCCCTCTCTTAGTTGTTGAAGGGTTCATATCTACCTGCAAATGTATTGCATATGCACAGCTGTTGCTGTTGAAGAAATGGGCAGCTATGGATCTTCCCTACACCCTTCCTGCACATCCCGAGCTATTTTCCATACTGTCTTTCCCTCTTTGTGCCCCTTTTTCACCACTTCCCTATCTCCCCATTTTTATTTTCTTTCAAAGAAATTAGCACGGGGTGAGTGGGAGTAAGCACTATTAAGCAGTTGTTAGTGGGTTTGCGCTTGTTTGCACTTGGCTAAGCAATGTGCAGCATTGTGGAAACCCACACAAACTCACTTACAACTGCTTAAAAGTGCCTTAGTCACTCTGTATGTGAGGACCCTTGTTCTGATCAGGAACAAAATAAAACACCTCTGTAAGTCTCAAACACCAGACCTTGCACACACTACACAACATGAAGTAGCACTAAGCCACGGTAGATATACATCAAGTAGGTGCTTAAATAATTATATCATGCATCAGAATGAGTGATTGTAAACGAAAATGAGGAATACCATACCACACAACTTGTTCTCTGGATGTTGACCAACAGTTGTTGTGGGATTACATTACATTGCTGTGATAAGAGAAGCAGCCATTCTAGCAGGAAATAATGTTACACCATCAAAAGGGATCCAATGCCTGTCAGCCTGGGATGACATGCTCGTCAAGCCACGATGCTTCGCTAGGGACGGCTTGCGCCTGTCACCCCTGGGCTTTCAGATATTGGCAAAGGCTCTTGCTATCCCCATAGTGCCTTTTTTAGGCAAGGCTCAAAAGACAAACCCACCTCCATAGGTATCACAAGGGATAAAAAACTAAGAGTAATGCTATTCAACGGCAGAAGTCTAAACCTCAAGATGCACGCACTCAAAACTCTCCTTAGCATGGAGAACATCAATATCTGTGCAGTAACAGAAACCTGGTTCAAGGCTCTTGAGAGCACCCCAGCAATACCAGGTTATACCTCATACCATGCGTTTCAGCCCCAAAACTTGGACCGAACCACAAAAGGAGGGGGAGTATCAATATTCGTCAAAGATACCCACACCTCCAGGTTGTTGGCACAGCAAGAAGCATCAGAGACTATCCATGTGCAACTAACAGTGGGTAAAACTGCCTTCCAGTTTATAGCCTGCTACAGACCACCCTCCCAAACCCAGGAACCCCACTCGGCCTTCCTGAGAACACTGGAAAATATGAAGGTCTCTCCAAACACCATTATATTGGGTGACTTCAACTACCCAACCATAGACTGGGAGCATTACTCTAGCTCCAACACCCTAGCCCAAAGATTCCTAGAATATATAAACTCAGATGCTATGGAACAACTTGTTACCACTCCCACAAGAGGAGAAAACATACTGGACCTGATCATCACCAACATGGGGACTCTATGCTCCAGACCAGAAGTGTATCCCTCACTGGTAAGATTAGACCATAAACTAATCTCACTGGATATTCACATCCAGACCCCACCCCCTGCCCAGAAAACCACAGTGAAAAACTCTAAAGCAAATTTCACACTCCTCAAAACCGAGGTGGAATCCTTCAAAGCTCCCGGGCCTGTGGATAATATGGCCCAGACCACAAAATCCTTTATAAACACATTCTATGAACACCTTCAGGAATGCATGGGTCATGCAATCCCAAATAAAATCAAGACCCAATCCTCCAAAGGCAAATGTCCTGTCTGGTGGATCCCAGTCATAAACAAACTATACAATAGAAGGAGGAAGCTACTACATGACAGAGCAAAATCATAAAAAGGGAAGGCATCCCTGATCAGTATTAGCAAAAAACTACGGGCACTCATAAAATCGTCTAAGGCCAGCTTCGAGAGAAAAATTGCACAGGACACTAAGGATAATCACAAGGCTTTCTTTAGTTATGTTAGGAACCTGGGTGGGAATTCCCAGATATGCTCAGAATTAGTCCAAAATGAGAAAAAATACACTGAACCCACAGATATTGCCAACATCCTAGCTGACAGGTTCAGCGCAAACTTCTCTCCCCCCCCACCAAAAGGGCTAATATCTATCCCAGCAGAGTGCTTCCCCCTTGACATCTCAGATGCTCAGGTAAGAGCTGCCCTCTCCAAAGCAAGAAACACAGCATCAATGGGACCAGACGGTGTCCTGGGCTGCGTCTTACATGAACTCCAAGAAGAGCTAAACCCAAACCTAAAACTACTATTCAATCTCAGCCTTACTACAGGATATGTACCCAAAGAGTGGCATACAGCAACAGTGATCCCTCTCCACAAAGGTGGTGCCTCAATGGATCCTGGAAACTATCACCCCATAAGTCTCACTAGCTTGGTCTGCAAAGCTATGGAAAGGATCATCATGGACCTTATAAATAAAGATATTGGGGACCTACAGACACTGGATCCTACCCAGTTCGGCTTTGTTAAGGGTAGATCCTGCCTTTTAAACCTGGTCAATTTCTTTGAAACAGTCACCAAGGCCATTGACGAGGGGAAGGTGGTCCACACAGCCTACGTGGACCTCGCAAAAGCCTTCGATACAATACCCCACTCGGGCATTATAGATAAGCTCACCAGCTTAAATATAAACCCCTATGTCACTAGATGGGTTGCAAACTGGCTCAAGGACAGAACCCACATGGTTAGAATAGCTGGAGCCATGTCAGACTCCAAACCAGTTACAAGTGGCGTCCCACAAGGCTCAGTCTTGGGACCTCTCTTGTTCGGTATATATTTCTCGGAGGTACAGGCCAACATGGAAGGACTGTGGCTGACCAAGTTCGCAGATGACTGCAAACTGGGTGCCATAATAGACTCTCCAGCTGACACAAGCTTCCTCCAAAAGGGCCTCATAGAAACAGACAACTGGTGCCAGAGCCATGGCCTCAAGCTAAACGCCAAAAAGTGTATAGTCATCCCCTTTGGCAAAAACAAAGTGCCCACAAATTACCACATAGGTGGTAATCCATTAAGTACAGAAGAAGTAATTAGGGACCTGGGGACCCAAGTTTATAGTAATCTCTCATTTGACAACCACGTAGCCAAAGTGGTTAGAAAAACATTTTATATAGCCCACCTAATCATGAAGGGATTCACATCTAGATCAGGGGAGGTCATCGTGTCTCTTTACTCATCCCTCATCAGGCCCATAATTGAGTACAATGCCCCTTTTGGGATGTACCTTACCAGACACCTGCAGCAACTGGAAAGACCCCAAAAGTACCTCACCAAGAGGATCAAGGGGCTCAAACAGGTGCCGTATGCTGCCCGGTTAAAGAAACTCCAGCTCTACTCAGTGGCATACCGCCTGCTCAGTGGCGATCTGTGCCTGATGTATAAAGCCATGTCCAACACGGAATTAATGGACATGCTGCACCTCAGAAAATCCAAATCCCATCGAGCTACATGCTTGAGGGCCTTAAACCTCAGCACTGAAATAAATAGGACATGCTGGAGGGACAGATTCATAACCCAGAGGCTCCCTTCACTCTGGAATAAAATCCCAATTCAGGTTAGGCAGAGTACCTCATTGACTCTCTTCA
The DNA here is from genome assembly GCF_019279795.1 of Protopterus annectens. Classification (NCBI taxonomy): domain Eukaryota; kingdom Metazoa; phylum Chordata; order Ceratodontiformes; family Protopteridae; genus Protopterus; species Protopterus annectens. The sequence continues at coordinate 1,926,555,342 of NC_056729.1, read as the reverse complement.
AGAGGAATCTTGATGAGTGGATGGGATATTGTAGGTTTACCCCGGGTATCACTTCTGTGTCACTGTTAGACAGAGGCACAGTATACTAACCTTGAAAAAGGGCATAGCAAAATTAATTTAAAATGGTTGGCGAAAGCCATACACACTCTGGCTAGGCTTATAAATGCCCTAGGGCAGATAGCCTAGCTACAACCCCACATAGTATCACAGCAGGACAAACACTGGCATATCTGTTTAGGGCAGAGAGCATACTTCTCAACTGTCCCTAATTTTCATGGACATCCCTGATTTTGACCCAAATTTTAGCTCTGTCCCTCTGAATCCCTCCTAAAACTACTGACTTTGGACAGAAAGGTGGTGAATTACACTTAATGAATAATGACAATAATTAAGAGTTAGACACTTCTTTTACTTCAGAAAAGGTGTATTAGTTCAGATGCTCTGATTCTCTAAATGTTTCAACTTAATGGCAGTAATATCTTAAAGGTGTCCCTGATTTTCGATGAGTTTTTCTTGACTTTTCCCGGATTCTGTTCAAATATGTACCTGATTGGTTGAGAGGTCTGGCAGAGGCAGAAACACAGTGGCATATTAGCCTTTCTGCTGTTACACACTGTGCAAATAGCTTTGGAAGGAGTTTTGGAAGCATACCCTTATGTAGGAATAAAACACTGAAATACAAATGGATGTAGCCATGTACTGGTAGCAACCAACTGTAAGAATGCCATTGATCTATTGCTGAAAAGACCTGTGTGGTGCACAGACAAAAAATAACAGGCTATTCTCTGGCTATCATGTGGATAGGTCCACAGTTGGGAGTTACACAGACAGACTACATGCCTTGATAAACTAATATGTACACAGCAACCCTGTAAGTCCAGCAAGATAAAATCCACACAATACTACTTACGTTCTCTGTACTTCTGCAACCCTACCCAAATGTAGAATATACCTGTGTATGCAGGGTCTACCAAGGATGTAGGTAAGCATACTCACTGTACTGAAATGTGCCCAGTTTTTCTGAGTAGCTTGTGCTAATGTCAACACTAAAACAGCACAAACTGTTTAGAACTGAGTAAATTAATATTCACAGTATTGCAGTTCACAAACAATTCTTGTGCCAAAGGAATACATCTCTATAACTAGCTTTGTATGGCAGTTAATTGTAACAGTTGAAAAGAAAGTACATCTTTACATGTATCTTGGAGTAGCATTTTGAGGGGTGAGTACATTTCTACACTGACAAGTGGGTACTGGAAGCAGCAACATTAGGTCTGAGTACAAAATGTAAATCTCTGGCTACACCCGTGGCTTCTGATATAAGAACTATACCAACCTTATGTCTTAAACAATGATGACCACACCAAACAAGGATGATCTCCATCTTGGAAAGCTGAAAGGGCCATGCCTACATGAGTCAGCAATTTATAGTACTGGGTTGATATGACAGTGATTACTGCAATTACTACACAGTAGGCTGCATGCAATTAGCAAATGGTGGGCACTAATTGGTGCAGAGTCCATCACATGCTCATGTGCAATTCCTACAAAAGCAGGCTGCAATCTCTGCCAACGAACTCAATCACTCTACTGCAGACACTGGCAGAGAGAGAGACAGAAAGAGAGAGAGAGAAAAGGAAAAATAAATATTACCAAATTATGCAAAGGAAAGGTATGTGACACATATGTATTTAATGGCATGTAACAGATGTTACTGAAGAATAGTCCACATAATGTGTAACATTCATATGTTGCAGCAGTACTTCTTTCTGCACAGATGTTCTGCTTAACTACTGCTATGGACAATACTGTGTGTACCTGTGGGCAGTGGGACATACCTGTGAAATGTGTAGCTCAGCATTAAATGTCAAAGATCTGATCCATGTTATCTGTGTTCTGTACAGTAGTGTGGCCAATGGCTGTTGGGGGGATTAGCGCTGACATTATATAAACATGGGTATGACAGAACAACACATGCATGATAGTCATATTAAAGTGTAGCTTAGGACTGCCAACTGCTGTAACAGTCTAGTATGCTTATCTAGCATCTGTTGCCATATATACCCCGCCTAATGTTAGTCTGTGTTCATATGTGACACCTGTTTGTGTTGCAGCAAGGCCCAACAGTTCAGCTGTGAGGTCCAGGGACTTACAGCAGTGTGGACCATGTGTGTGCATGCCACACACATACAAAGAAATATATATGTGTCATATATATTCACGTCTGTATATGTGCATAGAGCAGGGGTCATATTGCAACTGTTTGTGAAGGGGGGAGATATATATGTTGGTGAAGGTTAGTATGTGCATATTTGTATGTAGGTTTTAGTGTGTGACAAACAAGACAGCATGCAGTGCTGGTATATGACATGTGGTGGTTAAACACTGTGGATGGTTCATTCAGTTTGCAATGTTGAAGCCAGTAAGGCCTGCTAAAGCTACATAGGCTGTAAACACCTTCAATGCATTTATCACAAGACTGTGTGATTTTTTATTACATTATTGTACACCTTACATCCTTTGTATAATTGATATTCTCACTATGAAAGGTGAAATGTATATGTGCGGATATATATGTATATGTAGGGCTGTGTATATGTATATATATATATATATATATATATATACACACACACACACACACACACACACATATATATATATATATATATATATATATATACATACATATACATATATATAGATATATATAGATACATATATATAGATATATATATTTATATATATTTATATATACTCATACACATTTACATCTACTTGTTGCAATAGATTCTCTGTACTGTTGACTGACTGTGATGGTCAATATGTTTGTGAATACATCAAAGATATGTATCTGTGGGATAGCTTAGTGGGAAACTGTTTATGTTATGATATTATGGGTCCTTGCTTTGATCCTAGCAAAAGCTGTGTATTCTGTTGCTTGGCAGAACAAGTGCTATTGCATACAGTGTGATTAAGTCCCTTGGTTTTAACTAGGGTGTGTCATTGGAGGCTAAAGCACTACATCTATGATTATTGATTGGTACCGATGTTGAATGCAAATCCTGTGTAGTACTAATTGAATCTCTGGGCCTGTACAGCAAAGTATGGCGTATGTCCACATTGCTTGCATCCACTGTTTTGTGTAGTCCCTGTATTCATCACAGATTACATTGCTCAAGATTAAGGTTGTGTAAGTACTGACACACAGTACTGTATAGTACACACTGAAAGCTTATCAGGGTTGTCATACCTTTGTGTCCTGTAATTATGTCTGATGTGTGTGTGGGTATGTCTGTAACATGTCCTTTGACATATGTGTGGTAATACATATAACTGCGTATCTAGCAACATTCATAGTGTACTACAGCAGTATGTGACCTATATTCCCGATTGTGCACATATTTTGGCCATGGGTTTGACATTAACAAATTGTGTGCTATAATAGTAATGCATTTACTGGACCTTACACTGATTGTGATGGATGATATATTCCTTTACACATCAGCTTGATGTATATCTGCTGGGGCTAGGTAGTACATCATGTTGCATACAGTGTGCCAGGTACTCTTGTATAGTCTTATATAGTGATTTTATTTTGTTGCTGTGCAGAACATGGTTCATTGGATAGAGGGTGAGCAAGGCACTTTTAAGCAGTTATGTGGTGAGCAGTGATAAGTGGCAGTTACAGTGTTTCACTCTCGGTTAGCTTATAGGTTGCTATATATGGCAGTTCAGTGATATCTGTACTGTATAATGTTAAATGTGCCATATGACTTGCTCAGATATATTTTTGTATTTATGTCTTCCAAGGATCATGGCCCACCACAGGAACCCGAGTTACAGTAGGGCTGAAGATGATATCATCACTAACAGTATGATTCAGCACTACCGGGTAATGTTTTCACGAACCAGCCAGGACCAGCAGGAGCGTACTGCAATGTGGCAAGATCTTGTCCACAGGGTCAATGAGGTAGGCCTGCATAACTGCACCTATGAGCAGGTACGCCACCACTGCAGTTATCTTCTCCGACATGTCCGTCATCGTGCCGCTGATGTGCGTAGAGAACATCTTGCAACAGGGGGTGGGGCTAACATCCACCCCCCCCCTCACCAGGATGGAGGAGCTGCTCATGATCCTGGTGGCACCTGCCCAACAACAACAACAGCAGCAGACATACACCATTATGGAGGTTGAAGCTCCCCCCAGCAAGCACACATGGAGCATGCAGCTAACATGGCATATCTGTAGACTACTGTTATCTGTATTGGTAGATCATGCATATGTGAGATGTGGAGTGTGTCATTCAAAGATGTGCAGCCTATTGTTGTGCAATACTGATCATTTGGAACATAATCTGTAGCCCTGTGAATGTAAACTGTTGTTGTACTGTAAGATTGAAAACACACAGTAGCAATGCCACAGCTGTGGCCACTAACAAACTGCCTCATCTATGTAGGTACCTCTGGGGTGATGTCAAGGCAGTGGACAGATGCTGGTGAGTGTGTTATACATTTATTATTGTAAATAAAAAGTGCATGTCATAGTTAAGGTGTAGGCCATGTAGACAGGTAACACAATGTTGAATAGCTGCCTCAAACACATGCAATACCCAGACCATCTCAAACAAATGTGGCTAGACTGTAGTGACCATTGGATAGGCACAGTTGATTCTCAACATGCACATAACATATACATCTATGTCATAAACAGAGCATTTTAACATGTTACACATAAAGGATTCCCAAACCCTCTGTAAAGACACACTTCAGTATCCAAAATCTCATCCACACATTACACATAATATACCTGAGGGGTAGACGCCTATCCTGGGGCATTTAAACAATCTGCAACACACTACACATTCATGTCAGGGAATGCTCCTTTTTAGCCTCCTCATAAACTCACATAACAACTGGTTGTGAAATGGTGAATTTAGCCAAGGTAGTACAGTTCCAGCACAGCATGATTTGTGCTGGTTTGTGAAAGATTTGTAGCCTTGAGTGACCACCTGATGCTTCATTATGATGGCCTATGCTACTATACCCCATCCAATTATTGTAACCACAGTACTACAAATAGCTGTCATTGCTACACACCATAATGATGTGTGTGCACACATATGCACCTCTAAAAAGTATGCATACCAATCACCATTTGCACAACTGACACATATATGTCTTGTGATGTTATTGAGTAGCTAGGACATATGACACATACTGGACATGTGTAGTGTTTAAATTTGCAGTTGTGTTTTAGCATGCCATGTCATGGATGAGACTGGCATGTCCACAATATGATCTACACTCATCATAACTACCGTACATTGGGTATGTGGCCGAATGGTATTCCATCAATTATCCATGCACCACTGATGATGTTGTGTGAATACTCATCATGCATGTGCTAAAAATGTGTCCACAATTATTTGCTAAAGACACAGAGGCTTTAATCAGCATTGGATACATATCTGACACACAGATACACATCCAGCAATGGTATGTGCACATGTGAGTTATGGTTCACAGAACATCACAGGGTTATGAATAGCTGCACAGCAATGCTGTGTCCATGTATGCATTGTGTTCCAGGGGGAGGGCCCTCACCTAATAACAAAACACATGCATCAAAGCCATGTATACTGTTTGTAAGTAGGACTGACTACACTTGCACTGCATACTGTTGAGCAACACATGTCCTGCATGCTGACATGTGTGATATGACTGTTTTGCTTGTTACACTGTACTCCACCATCACCTGCTATTGTGTATGTTCTGTGATTGCTGGTGTTGTGTGTGTCTGCTTTCAGGAGGAGCGTAGTTTTGTGTGTGTGCATGTGTGCATGTGTGCATGTGGTCTGAAGTCATGTTCAGGTCTTAAAGTGTGTTTCCTGTTTTCCTCTCACAGGTGCCGAGTTGGGGCTGGTTCAGTACAGCAGGGAACCTGATGTCACTGAGACAGACAGTGTTCATGAGGATAGGTGTGTTGAGGCACAGGCAGGTTTGCCAGGGTCTGTTGTTGAGCCACCAATTGACAGTACACAAATCTCCACCCCACCCATGCACACAGTCATACTGCCTGTACATCCATCATCACCATTGCCCTTAGCTGAGGGACAGCGTACGGTTGGCACTGGCCAGGACAGTGTGGTATCTATGGCACATGTATCAGGACACAGCAGCCATAGCCAGATGTCTGGAACGGTACCACATAGGCAGATGCTCAGGGGTTCGCTTCAGAGCACTACTGGTCATCATGCCCCTGGCAGACGTACCACAGAGTTTCATCTGTTTCCATTTCTTCCTGCCCTCTGCATCTTGAGCTGTCACACCATCCACCTGCATGTCCTCTCTCACCACAGCCATAAACCTCATCTTAGGCATTCCTCTTTTCCTGTTACCTGGTGGCTTCATCCTTAGCATCTATTTCACAATATACTCTGCATCCCTCCTCAGCACATGTACAAACCAACGTAATCCTGCCTATCTGGCTTGGTCTACTAACCTTCAAACCTGGGCTGACCCTCTAATATACTTATTCCTAATCCTGCCCACCCTTGTCACAGCCAGTGCAAATGTTAACATAAATTGATTAAGGGTAGAGCTACAACAGATCCTGGAAACTCTCACCCTATAAGCCAGACAAATTATATCTGGAAGGCTATGGATCACATCATCATGACACTTATTAACAGAGACATTATGAACCTTCAAACACTGCCCCATACCCACTTAGGTTTTCTAAAGGCCAGATCATGGCTCCTACACCTAGTAGACTTCAAGCCAGTTAACAAGGCTATAAGTGAGGGAGGGGAGGTCCACATAGCCAAGCTATAGCCCACCAGGAATTCATGCTCATCCCACATTCTGGTATTATACATAACCTCAACAGACTGACCATAAACAATTGTTAGATGATGGATTGTCAACTGACGCACAGATGTAGGACACACAGTAACATTTGCAGCCTCCATGTACAATTCTATGCCAGTAACAAGTGGTATTCACCTGCACTCAGTCCTGGGACCACTCCTGTTTGGCATATAGCTTTCTTAGGTACAAGCAAATACAGTAGGGATATGTCTGCCCACGTCTGATGAAAATGCATACTATGGGCTATACTTTATTCTCTTGATGACACACACATCCTCCAAAAGGATATCATAGAGACAGATACCTGGTGTCAAAATCATGCTGTAAAGCTATACGCCAAAGAAACAATAGGTATCCACTTTTAGAAAACAAAGTATCCCCAGAGTACCACATAGGTAGTAGCCCCCAAAATATGGAACAGGTACTAATGTATACATAGAGCCATGTGTTTAGTCATCTCTCCTTTGATAATCACATTACCAAAGAGTTTTGGAAATCCCTCTGTGGAGCACATAAGCAATAAAGTGTTTGCATGCAGATCCACAGAGGTTGTTGCACACCTATAATGATTAGTCATCTTTGCCAAACTTTGCTTGCTTTGGAACAGGATTCAAATATACCTCAAGCATAAACCTTCACTCACACTCTTCAATAGACACTGTGATGAGTGGATGTGAAACAGAAGACGTAGCCCAGGGATCACTGCAGTGGCTAAGCTTGTCGCAAGCATACAGAAGTGACCTAAGGTCTGGAAAGTGCCAGCACGCTCTGGCAAAGATAACAGATGTTTTCATGGAGAAAGCAGAGTACCCACCTATGAAATAATTGAGATCACATGTATGTATATGGCTTTGTCCCACAGCTACCTTACATGTGTTATGCACATACAGTTGTCATTGTGATATGTCATACACTAGAAAAAATCAAAACCCACTCCACATTGACCAACAGTGTCACACACTCTCAGTTACCAAGTGCGGGGTTCAAACGACTACCTAACTACATTATGATACTACAGCAGTATGCATTTACATGATGCACTATACACTTTACTGGGATTTCACTTTCCCACAGGTATATTTGTAGGATGGTGACATCATCAGACTTGACACAGATGAGTATATCACTTTTAAGGGGTGTGAGTAGTCTCCAAAAAGGTTGTCTCTCCCCAGGGAGACACACACACTTGACAAGTGCAGGATTCAAACCCCTACCTAATTATGTTATGATACTACAGCAGTCCGTATTTACATGACACACTATACACATTACTGGAATCGCAGTTTCCCACATGTATATTTTAGGATGATGACATCATCAGACTTGACAAAGATGAGTATATCACTTTTAAGGGGTGTGAGTAGTCTCCAAAAAGGTTGCTCCCTCCCTAGAAAGAAAGACACAGTTGGCAAGTACAGGATTCAAACCCCTACATAACTACAGCAGTACGCATTTACACAATGCTCTATTTACATTACTGGGATGTTATTTTCCCACAAGTGTATTTGTAGGATGGTGACATCATCAGACTTGACAAAGATGAGTATATTACTTTAAAGGGGTGTGAGTAGTCTCCAAAAAGGTTGCTTCCTCCCCAGAAAGACACACACTCAGCAAGTGCACGATTCAAACCCCTACTTAACTACATTATGATATTACAGCAGTACGCATTTACACAACGTGCAATACACATTACTGGGATTTCATCTTCCCACAGGCGTATTTGTAGGATGGTGACATCATCAGACTTGACAAAGATGAGTATATCACTTTTAAGGGGTGTGAGTAGTCTCCAAAAAGGTTGCTCTCTTCCCCAGGGAGAGACAGACACACACATGCACAGTTGGCAAGTGCGGGGTTCTTAATCCAAACTAATTACTTCTTTACACTTCAGCAAGCATTATGGAGTTACAGGGTGCAATACAGACATTACTCGCTGACAGTTTTCCCAAAGGTTTTTTCACATTTGCTAACCTCAGTAGGCTTATCATACTAGATGTATTGTGAGTGTATTGTATGCATAGGCCATGACAATATCATATATGGGTTGATGCACCACATGCTGGCACACACAGGGTCAAACCGGTGGCTAAGCTCTGTCAACCCAATACTGGACAATACAGTCAAGAGGAGTAGGGTCATACAAGCACAACACCAACAGTCTCACATAGACCTACAATATAAGCAGCAGCAAAACACACACATAAATACACATTACCATACTCGGAGAATACAAATATTAATCTGAAAAAGAGAGAGTGTCCTCCTAAGCAGACAAGCAAGCAACATGCACCTACAAGCACACACCAAAAAACAGATAATACACCAAAGCAGTGTGCCTCACAACAGGCCATAAGGCAAAACAACATACCCAACACACTAGTAATAGGTGACTCCATAGTCAGGCACACAGATGTTCCACTCACTAGGCTGGAAGGTTACTGTCAGTTGTCTGTCAGGTGCTATGATCTGCCACATAACACAAGCACTTAGATCACGCCAGAACAGGTACATATATGATGTGGTCTTTGTACATGTCAGTGTAAATGATCTCAGACACATCTCCCAGGACAACATGACAAGAGATATATAGTAGCTGCATGATCATGTAGCCCAAGCTGGTATGACCCTGACCTTGAGTAGCATCTCACCTTCAACTACATGATACTGCAATATAACAGAAAGATGATAAACTTCAACAATTGGCTGAGCTTCTGGTGTCATTCAAAGGGTATTCAGTCACTGTCTGCTTGGGATGACATGATAGACATGCCTCATTGCTTCGCTAGATATGTTTTACACCTGTCACCCCTATGCTTCTGAATACTGGCCAAGGCTCTTGCTGTTCCCATATTACCTTTTTTTAGGCAAGGCTCAAAGGTTCATATGTTCATAGGTTCATAGGTAGGTAATAGGCTATCAGCCCTGGGGCCTATATATATAGGTAGTTTATTCCAGAGTATGGGAAGTCTCTGGGACAGGAATCTATCCCTCCAACATGCTCTGTTTATTGTGGTGACAAGGTTTAGGACCCTAGAGCATGTAGCTCGGAGGTATTGGGATTTCTTTAAGTGTAGCATGTCCAACAGCTCTGGGTTTGACATAGCTTTGTATGTTAGGCAGAGATTACCTCTGAGTAGGCGATATGCAATGGACTAAAACTGGAATTTTTTGAGACAGTCTGTGTAGGGCATCTGTTTGAGGCCAGTAATCCTCTTTGTGAGGTATTTCTGCGGCCTTTCCAGTTGTTGTAGATGTCTTGTGAAGTACATACCAAAAGGGGCGTTGTACTCTATAATGGGTCTAATGAGTGATGAGTAGAAGGGAACAATGACCTCTTTTTTTCTGGATGAGAAACCTTTTGTAATGAAGTGTGCCACGTAGAAGAATTTCCTGACTACTGTGGCGATGTGATTATCAAAGGAGAGACTACTGTCCACCTGTGTCCCAAGCTCTCTTATCACACTTTCAGTGTTAAGTATACTACCGCCTATGTTGTAGTTCATGGGTACAGAGTTTTTACCAAAGGGGATGACAATTCACTTTTTGGCATTGAGCTTGAGGCCATGGCTTTGACACCAGGCATCTGTCTCAGTGAGGGCCTTTTGTATGATGTCCACATTGTTAGGAGTTTCGATTATAGCTCCTAGTTTGCAGTCATCTGCAAACTTCATTAGCCAAAGACCTTCTGTGTTAGCCTGTACTTCAGAGAAGTAGATACCAAACAGGAAAGGACCCAGGACTGAACTCTGTGGTACTCCACTTGTCACTGGTCTGAAGTCGGATTTGGAGTCTGCTACTTTCACAGTGTGGGTTCTGTCAGTGAGCCAGTTGGCAACTCATCTTGTGACATAGGGATTTATACCTAGTTTAGTGAGTTTATCTATAATTCCAGAGTGGGGGATGGTGTTGAAAGCCTTGGCAAGATCTAGATAGGCTGTGTGAACCACCTTACCCTTGTCTACAGCTTTGGTGACTGCTTCAAAGAAGTCTATCAGGTTTAGGAGACATGATCTGCCATTTACAAACCTGAACTGGGTGGGGTCCAGAGTTTGGGGATTACCAATGTCTTTGTTTATAAGTTCTATGATGATACATTCCATGGCCTTGCAGACCAGGCTCATCAGGCTAATGGGGCGGTAGTTCCCGGGGTCCGTGGTGGCTTCCCCCTTGTGGAGTGGGATAACCGTCACTGTGCGCCATTCAGCAGGCACAAAGCCTGAGGTGAGGCTATGATTGAACATGGTACTTAGGTGGGGTGCCAGTTCATTCTGTAGTTCCTGTAGAACGCAGCCTGGGATGTTGTCTGGTCCCATGGATGCTGTGTTCCTGGCTTTGGAGAGTGTGGTTTTTACCTGTGCATCCGTGATTACAGGAACTTTGCATTCTTCCAGTATAGAGATGGGCTCTTTAATGGGTGAGAGGGGGGTAAAGTTAGCACTGAACCTATCTGCCAGGATGTTGGCAATATCAGTTGGGTCTGTATATTTAGTGCCATTGTGCTGTAACTCGGAGCAGATCTGAGTGTTGCCATTGGGATTCTTGACATAGCTATAGAATGCATTGTGGTTGTCTTTATAATCAGTGGTAATTTTGTTTTCGTAACTAGTTTTGGAGGATTTTATCAGGGATCGCAGCTTCTTACTGAGGCTGACCAGGGAGCTCCTCCACTCATGGGATTTTACACTCTTTTGCAGCAGTTTCTTCCTTCTCTTGTACAGTTTGTTTATGGCAGGGGACCACCAGATTGGCTTCCTTTTTTTTGGAGGATAGCATCTTGGCTCTGTTTGGGATAGCACAATCCATGCACTCATGTAAGTGCTTATAAAGTGCAATTGTGCAGGATTCAGTAGTCATAACTGTATTGTCCGTCTGCATGGGTGTCATGAAGTTCACCACTTCTGTCTTAAGAAGCATTAAGTTGGCTTTGGAGAAACTTTTTACCATGGCACCCCCTGTGCTATTACATATGCAAATTTGGTTTTGTCATTTTGGGATAGATGTTTTGTGCTAGGGGGCCAAAACAGATGGAAAAAGTATCTATTTCTTTATAGACGTTTTGTGGACAATGTTATTATTTTATGGGAAGGGGAAAAGAGAGAACTAGTACTTTTCATAGAATATTTGGAACATACCACAACCTTTTTCAAATTTTCTCTCACATGCTCAGATGAAGCTATAGATTTTCTGGATGTCAGAATTAAAAAAGAAAGATCTGGCTTTGTTACTTCCTTGTTTCGAAAAGAATGCTGGAAAAATAATTTACTTACTTATGATAGCATGCACCCCAGACATACATCTAAGAATATAATAAGGGGTCAGGTAAGTAGAGCCTCAAGGCTTTGTACTAAAGATAGTGATTTTGAGGAAGAATTGATGAATATGGAACATATTTTTAAAAATAGAGGTTATAATGAAAGGTTGATAGTAAGTAAATTAAGTCAGGGTAATATACATAGAAAATCTGTATCTTCATTAAAGACAATTTCATCAGAAGAGCAACATGGCCATAAATTTGCTTTTAATAGAATGGCATTCACGTATAGTAGTAATATACATGGTGTATGTGACATTATCAAGAAAAATTGGCATATACTTTTATCTGATTTTAAAATAAAAGAAATAGTAGGGATAGAACCCAAATTTGGATTTAGAAAAAATAAAAATCTGAAAGACATTTTAACACAAGAAAAGAGTAACCACAAGAAAAGTTCCATTTGTCAAGTAGGTACAAAACCATGTGGGCTATGCAAAGCATGTCACTGTATTAATAAAGAGATTGTTTTTAAGCATCCAGTTACAGGGAAATTATTTCATTTTAAAGCAAAAGCCAATTGTAGAACAAAGAATATAATTTATTTAGCTGAGTGTCAGCAATGCAAAGCATTTTACGTGGGAAAAACAAATAATGTGTTTAAAGTTAGAATTTTGCAACATCTTTCATGCATAAGAACTAGAAATATGCACAATGCACTTTATAAACATATAGAAGTAAATAATGACCATCAGTTTAGATTTAGAGCTATTGCAAATGTATTTCCTAGTATAAGAAAGGGTAGCCTAGTAGATGCCACTGAGAGAGAAGAAGCAAAGTGGATAATTGAGCTTTTAGCCCATAGGACACCAGGACTAAATTAATTTGTTCCTATGAAACCAGCCCTCAAAGATAGGAGGGTGCAGTATAAATTTTGATTGGTTGGAAACTGTTTTGAAGTAGGTATTTAAATGTGACTAAGATTGTTTTTATTTCATCTGAAGAAGGGCAGAGCCCGAAAGCACTTATCTGTGTTAAAAACTGCTTGTTGAATTTTCCCTTGTTATATTAAATTAGTGTTTTATCGAAGGATTGTGGTGGTCTACATTGGTTTGTTCGCTAAAGATTATTTTGTACTCTGTGGACCTTCAGTCATTTTTCTCAATTTGTTTTCTTTGCTGCTGCCTTTGTATTTGGGGAACTGACACACAATGGAACATTCAGAAACTGCTATAAGGGAAGAATCTGGTGCTTCACCTGCTATTTCCATGGGAATGAGGACCTTTTCTATAAAGAGAGACCTAACTAATCAAGGAAATCCGTTGATGAATTTAGAACTACATGTAGCACCTGAGAGATGTACATTGCATCAAGTGAGTACAAGTAATGATTTAAAATTTGAAGAAATCATAAGAGACTTTACATTTAAAGTTAATAAGTTAAAAAAGTTACAATGGCAGAGAAATCATTTCAAAGCCTGTTTAAAATGTGGCATAGTACCAAGAGGAATGAGGGTGTTTTGTATGCCCTCACAAGGTGAACACTATCCAGAGTTATTAGCCAAATGGCAGCGCATCAACATAAATACAGGTTTTTCATATATGAAATTACTTCTGGAATTTTTTGCACCAGAGGAAGAGAAACTCACAGCAGAAGTCGGTGTTTTACAAATGCAATTAGAGACTGAATTTAAAGGAGAAAGATTCACTAAAAAACTAGACGAGCTATACTGTGCTTTTTCAATGACTGACCAGAGGTTACAACAAACAAAAGTAAAAAAGCTACAGCGCGACTATAAAGATTTCACGACCGGTAACATCTTCATATGGCCGAGAGAGGAAAGAGGAGAAATCCGTTCCAATGTCTCTTTAACTAAGACCAACACGTCATATGCGGAAGTGATGCGAGGTAGAACCACGCTGAATAGCGCTCGAAGAGCGGAAGAGACTTTTCATTTGAACAACAGTAATGAACAATTAGTTAGGTCTAAACAAAGTAACTCGGTGGAAATAGTGAGTTCAAATTTAACTACGGAACCTCTGGGAGAGAGGACTATACAACGTTCTGAATCAGAAGAAACAACGGACGTTTTTTTAGTAACTGCTGTTCCAAATGCAGTAGTTACCCAATCTAAGGACCTGGGTGCAAGGCCCAAGACAAATGAAGCAGTGCAGCAGGGTGAGCATTTTTTAGCCCAAATGCCAGCTCCAATGAAGAAAAAAGGAGAATGGAAGAGAGCCAGCAGCGAAGGCAGAGGGGCAAAAAAGAGAAGGACATCAAATTGACTGGTGATAATATTGTTTATAATTTATCTAACTATGTTCTTAATGATGATGAATTATTTGTTTTAAACAAAGGTATGTCTTTCGTACCAAGTAGAGAAGGCTGTTTTAATGAAATAGTCATGGATATGATGTTTTATGGTAGAAAAGTAATGTTGCAAAGTTTATTTAACCAACAAAATAGACAGCATATGTTGAGACAACCTAGTACATTCATGCCACCACTCAATTCTACCGTGCAAATGTTTCTTAAAGTATGTGAAGCTGATTTATATAAATATTTAGAAGAAGGCAAAAATCAGAAATATTTTAATTTAACAAATATACAAAAACAAGCATTAATAAATTTATAGAACAATGATAATATCATAATAAAACAGACAGATAAAGGTGGAGCGGTTGTTATATTAAGTAAGGATGATTATTATTTTAAATTAAATAATTTATTAATAGAAGGTAATACCTACTTGAAAATTAGTCCATTAGAACTTAACAACATCATAATAAGAGTTCATAACAGTATTAAATGTATGTTGGATAACAATATTATAGACCAAGATCTTAGTGAATTTCTATTAATAGAATATCTGGTAACACCTATTTTCAAAGCACTACCCAAGTTACATAAAAATTATAAAGATCCCCCACTGAGACCGATAGTCTCAGGTAGAAAATGGGTAACTGAAAATGTATCTATTTGGTTAGAATATACTTTAAAACCATATACAACAAGAATAATAGACATTTTGAAAGATACACAACAATTTTTGGAAGCCATAAAAAATATTGATATATGTGGAAAAGAAGTATTAATGGTCACCTTAGACGTTGTAAATTTGTTTACAGTGATAGAAAATGAATATGGCATGAATGCTGTTTGTGAACTATGCAAAGACATGGGTGAATCAGATGATAGGAAATTATCTACAATAAGAAAATGCTTGAATTTGGTTTTATCTAACAATGTATTCATATGCAATGACAATGTATATAGACAAACACAGGGGGTAGCCATGGGCACCCCCTGTGCTAATACTTATGCAAATTTGGTTTTGTCATTTTGGGAGAGATGTTTTGTGCTAGGGGGCCAAAACAGATGGAAAAAGCATCTATTTCTTTATAGATGTTTTGTGGATGATGTTTTTATTTTATGGGAAGGGGAAAAGAGAGAACTAGTACTTTTCATAGAATATTTGGAACATAGCACAACTTTTTTCAAATTTTCTCTCTCATGCTCAGATGAAGCTATAGATTTTCTGGATGTCAGAATTAAAAAAGAAAGATCTGGCTTTGTTACTTCCTTGTTTTGAAAAGAATGCTGGAAAAATAATTTACTTACTTATAATAGTATGCACCCCAGACATACATATAAGAATATAATAAGGGGTCAGGTAAGTAGAGCCTCAAGGCTTTGTACTAAAGATAGTGATTTTGAGGAAGAATTGATGAATATGGAACATATTTTTAAAAATAGAGGTTATAATGAGATGTTGATAGTAAGTGAATTAAGTCAGGGTAATATACATAGAAAATCTGTATCTTCATTAAAGACAATTTCATCAGAAGAGCAACATGGCCATAAATGTGCATTTAATAGAATGACATTCACGTATAGTAGTAATATACATGGTGTATGTGACATTATCAAGAAAAATTGGCATATACTTTTATCTGATGATAAAATAAAATAAATAGTAGGGATAGAACCCAAATTCGGATTTAGAAGAAATAAAAATCTGAAAGACATTTTAACACAAGAAAAGAGTAACCACAAAAAAAGTTCCATTTGTCAAGTAGGTACAAAACCATGTGAGCTATGCAAACCATGTCACTGTATTAATAAAGAGATTGTTTTTAAGCATCCAGTTACAGGGAAATTATTTCATTTTAAAGCAAAAGCCAATTGTAGAACAGAGAATATAATTTATTTAGCTGAGTGTCAGCAATGCAAAGCATTTTACGTGGGAAAAACAAATAATATGTTTAAAGTTAGAATTTTGCAACATCTTTCATGCATAAGAACTAGAAATATGCACAATGCACTTTATAAACATATAGAAGTAAATAATGACCATCAGTTCAGATTTAGAGCTATTGCAAATGTATTTCCTAGTATAAGAAAGGGTAGCCTAGTAGATGCCACTGAGAGAGAAGAAGCAAAGTGGATAATTGAGCTTTTAGCCCATAGGACACCAGGACTAAATTAATTTGTTCCTATGAAACCAGCCCTCAAAGATAGGAGGGTGCAGTATAAATTTTGATTGGTTGGAAACGGTTTTGAATTAGGTATTTAAATGTGACTAAGATTGTTTTTATTTCATCTGAAGAAGGGCAGAGCCCGAAAGCGCTTATCAGTGTTAAAAACTGCTTGTTGAATTTTGCCTTGTCATATTAAATTAATGTTTTATCAAAGGATTGTGGTGATCTACATTGGTTTGTTCGCTATTGGTTTCCTTAATGGGAGGTGGGGGCAGAATGTGGATATCTAGGGTAATTATCTTATGGTTGGATCGGACCAATGAGGTGTTGACTTCAGGTGTGGAACACCAGTCACTTGGGACAAACCAAACCCTGTAACCAACACAAATAACCACAAAGTGGGCTAAATGCTACTCATTGCCAGAAGTCTCAGCCTCCAAATGCACACACTCAAGGCACTTCTCAGTATGGAGAATATTGATATCTGTGCAATAACAAAAACCTAGTTCAAGGCTCCAGAAAGCACACCAGCACTACCAGGATACTACTCATTCCATACCTTCCAGCATCAGAACCTGGATCACAGCACATAGGGCGGGGATGTATCCATATTCATCAAGGATACCTACACCTCTCTCTACATCCTCTCTACAGGATATGTACCCATAGAATGTAACGTTCTTCCCACTAGACAGGGGTAGGGCCACAACAGACCCTTGGCATTCCCGCTCTATGAGCCTGACAAGTCTGATCTGCAAGGCAATGGAGCTAATCATAATGGAAGTCAACAATAAAGACATTGGGAACCTTCACACAGTTGAGCACACCCAGATTGGCTTTGTCAAATGCAGATCATGCCTCCTGAACTGGGTAGATTTCTTTGAGACAGTTACTCAGGCTACAGATGATTGAAAGAAGCTCCACACAGCCCACCTATACCTTGCTAAGGCCTTTGACACCATTCCACAGTCAGGTATCATAGATGAACTCACCAGCCTGGACATAAATCCATACATCACCAGATGGATTGCAAACTGGCTCACAGATAGATCCCACAAATTAAGTGTTGCTGGCTACATGTCAGACTCTAAACTGGTAACATGTTGTCTCCCCTGGGGTTCAGTCCTGGGGTCCTCCTGTTTGGTAGATACTTCTCAGAAGTGCATGCCAACACAGGATGGTTGTGGTTGACTATGTTTGCTGGGAACTGTAAAGTGTTTGCGATAACAGATTCCCCAGATGACACAAATATTCTCCAGAAGGGACTATGAGACAAATGTGTGGTATCAGAATCATGGCCTCAAGCTCAATGTAAAAGAATGCATAGTAATCCCCTTTGGGGAAAACAAAGTACCCACAAAGTACCACATAGGTGTTAGTCCCTAAAAACTGACGAGGTAATAAGGGATCTGGGGACAGAAGGAGATGGTCATCTTTCCTCTGACAACCATGTTGCCAAAGTGGTTAGGAAATCCTATGTGGCCCACATAATCAACAAAGGGTTTGCATGAAGCTCAAAAGAGGTAGTGGTTGCCCTCTACTCTTAAGTCATCAGACCCATCATTGAGTACAATGCACCATTTTGGATGAACTCGACTAGGCATATCCAGCAGCTGGAGAGACCACAGAGGTACCTCACCAAGAGCATTACTGGCCTCAATTAGTTGTGTTATGCAACACAACTGGAAAAACTTAATCTGTTCTCTGTTGCGTACTGCCTACTCAGAGGCAAACTCTGCCTAACATACAGAGCCATGTCCAACACATAACTGTTGAACATGCTCCTTCTAAGGAAAAGAAAATTGAGTCGCACTACACACTCCAGGGATATGAACCTCATCACAACAATGAATATAACATGCTGGTGGGATAGAGTACCATCCTAGTGACTTGCCTTACTGTGGAACAGAGTCCCAATGTACATCAGACAGAGCCCCTCGCTAACACTCTTCAATAGGAACCTTGATGAGTGGATGGGAAACAGACAATTCATGCCAGGGATCACATCAGCAGCCCCACTAGAAAGAGGCTTAGGGTACTAAATATTAGAACTAGGGCTTAGGAGACTAATCAATGGGGTGGTGAAAGCTGCACAACTTGCCTAGGCTAATATATGCCTCCGTGAAGATAGTCTACTACATACCTATGAACCTATGTGGCAGGTACATGCCTACAGATAGTAGATGTGTACTTCATTGTACAGTCATGTTGTACAGCAGGCACATGCACCACATACACTATAATGCTTACAGATACTGGTGACTATTATGTACAGTGGGTGAGATGTGCACCTCATGTCTTTTTGCCATTGGGATGTGTGCTGGGTGCGCAGTCCTGGATGTCTCTCTGTCATGGTCCCCCTCTTACACACATCTCTGCCCATCCATCTTTGGCTTATTATACTGTGTTCCCCCTACATATATATAGGTACATAGGTAGGTAATAGGCTATCTGCCTGAAGGCATATATTAGTATGGCCAGAATGTGCAGCTATCACCACACCTGGGGTTAGTTCCCTATGCCTCTGTGTAGTAGAGCTGATGAAGTGATCCGTGGTGTGACAGTTCAGTTTCACATACACTCATCAAGGCTCCTCTGGAAGAGTGTCAGTGAGGGACTCAGCTTAATGTAGGTTGGGAGCCTGTTCCAAAGCAAGGGAAGTCTGTGAGTTAGTAATGTATCCCTCCAACATGTTCTATTTATTGTTGTGATGATTATATCCCTAGAGCATGTGGCACAGTGAGCTTGGGTTTACTTCAGATAGAGCATGTACATCAGTTCTGCATTGGATATGGACCTGTATGTTGGGCAGAGATCGCCTGAGTAGACAGTATGCAACAGAGTACAGATTTAGTTATTTCAGTCTTGTTGCATGGGGCAACTGTTTGAGGCCAGTAATCCTCTTGTTGAGGTACTTCAGTGGTCTTTCCAGTTGCTGAAGGTGCCTAGTCAGATTCATCACAAGTGTGCCGTGGTACTCTCTGATGGGTTTGATGACGGATAAGTAAAGGGAACCTCCTTTGACCTACATGCAAAGACTTTGGCAATTTGTGGGGACACATAGCATGATTGTCTAACTACTTTGTGAATGTGTTCTGAAAGTGGAGATGACTATCCACATGTGTCCATAGAGCCCTTATTATTACCGCCATATTTAGTGTGTTGGCACCTATGTGGTATTTGTATGACTGTAGCTCGAGGCCGTAATTTTGACACCACATCTGTCTGACTGAGACCCTTTTAAAGGATGTCTCTGTTGTCCCACACATCAATTATGACAACCTTTTTGCAGTCATCCACAAACTTTGCTAACCATAGCCCTTGTGTGTTTGACCGTACTTCTGAAAAGTATACACCAGACAGGAGGGGTTCCAGGACTAAGCCATGGGGGACAGCAGGTGTTACCAGCTTACAGTCCAACAGGGAGACCACAATTCTTACCTTATGGGATCTATCTGTGCCCCAGTTGGCAATCCATCAGATGACATATGTGTTTATGCACAGGTTGTTGATTTTGTGGATACAACATGTGTGTGGGATGTTAGAAAAGGGCTTTTTAAGGTCTATGTATGCCATGTGGAGCTCATTTCATTGATGTATGTCCCGGGTAACTGGCTTGAAAATTGTCTAGCAGGTTTAGGGACCATGATCTGCCCCTGACCAAACCAAAATGGTTAGGGTTGGGTGTTTTTAGACTCCCAATAGCTCTGTTTATGGGTTCCATAATGATGAACTCCATGGCCTTGCAGATCAGGCTTATTAGGCTTATAAGACTATAGTTCCCATGGTCTGTTGTGCACCAACACTTGTGGAGTGTGCTAAACGTTGCTGTAACCCATTCAACAGTTTCATATCCTGTACAGAGGGTGAGTCTCAACAGACTGTTTAGGTGTAGGGTCTGTTTGTTTTGGAGTTCACATATGACACACCCAGGGACATCATGTCATCTCATAGACGCCATGTTTTTAGGTATGGACAGAGCTGTTTAACCATTGTATATGTGATTTCTGGGTTTTCACAATCTCCAGGTATGGTAATGGGCCCTTTTGTCAGTGAGAGGGGGGTAAATATGTATGAACGTGTCTGACAAGATGTTGGCAATGTCAGTTGTGTACATGTATTCATTTACACTTTGCACTAACTCAGAAAATATATGAGTTTACATTGATATTTATGACATAGCTAAAGAAAGCTTCATGGTTCTCTATGGAATCTTTGGCAATATTTGTTGCAGAGCTTGGCTTGGATAATGTTAGGAGTGCTCATTGTTTCTTGATGATACTAATTGGAGATTTATTGATCTTCTTTGGATTTTACCTTTCTTTGAACAACTTAAGTACTTATATTACATAGTTTGATTATGACAGGGGTCCAATATATTATATGGGTCTGTTTTCATATCACTGTGTGCACAAGGCAGGATTGGTGAATAGTGACATGTGTCTGGAGTAAGAACTGCAACTTCATGCCCAATATGACCTTTCAGTATGTTGTTGACTGAAATTTGTAAAATTTGTTTAAGTGTGTGAGCATGCCCACTATGGGCATATAGACTATATGTGTGTGTAAAATCAAGTTGGTTTTTACTTCAGGGCTCACCTTTGTGTTGTACATCGACAGGAAGCAAGCTGTGCCTGCAGGGCTTCCATGAGTCAATTTGCATAAACTTATCAACATTTCTACATACAGGGGGGTCAGGACAGCTATTATTTATACATTTCTACCCGGGGGGCACACCTGATTGTTACTGTGAGCGTACATAGGATGAGGGGTACACCTGACACTTTTTGCTAGGCCTGCACTGCTATGTTAGGTACTCCATTTCAGTCTGTACTGTTGCCTATCGTACTGGCTTGAGGCATACCATTGTACTACAGACCTTAGCTTCCAATTACATGCATATTAGTTTGTGACTTCATAGCCTACCCAACCCACATCACACTGCATGGCCTGCTGTTATCCGTCTGCACAGGCCTGGGGGAGGTTACCCATATGTCTCTTCAGAGGACATGATACAGCATTTGTTTGTGTTTGCATTTGTCAACAACTGTCCTGCTGCCTGTGACTGTTAGGTATGTGACCCCCCCCAACTGGTATGTGGGAGTGACTTAAGTTGTATCTGTGTCACTAAAATGCTGTCATGGCTTAGTGGTTCAGTACTGTGACTATAGTGCACAATATCCTGAGTTTGAGCCCTGTCACTGTTTTTTATTTTCCTGCTGGGCAGACCAGACTGGTTAAGGAACAGTAAAGCAGATGTGAGCATGTTTACCCAACTTTGCTAGACCTTGCTCGACTTGGCCCGACATTGCTCGACTTTGCCTGGCGTTGCCCAACTTTGCCCAACGTTGCCCTATGTTGCCCAACGTTGCGCTGTATTTAAATATGCTCAATACTGGTTAAAATGTGCTTAGCAGTGCTTTATATTGCTTAAAATAGGGCACTCATGCCTCGGGTGGTACTGCAGGGCTGCCTATGTCAGATGCACATAGTACATTCCCTATACATGTTTGAAAACAGGTAGTGTCAAGTTAGGCATCCCTTTTACTGTATATGTGAGTCAGAGAGAGGTGTTATTTTCAGGGTTCCACCTGAGTCAGTGTATGTGCTATGCGTTGCCTCTTTGCCAAGGTCAGGGCATACTGGGAACACCTCCTTCTGCCTACTGGTGCAGGCTCAGGTTGTTCCTCCTCTGAGTCAAGCTGTGTCTGTGCAGGCCGTGGCAATGGCTGGAGGCTGCTTGGCTCTGCCCCATGTTGTTCCTGCTGCAGCTGTTTCTTCAGGATCATATTGTGTAGCATGGCACATACCATAACAATTTGGGTACATGTAGTTGGTGAATACTGCAAGGCTCCACTAGATGTGTCCAGGCACTGGAACCGTGACTTGAGCATCCCAAACACATGCTCAATTATGCTTCTTGTTTGTGCGTGTGCCTCATCATGGAGTTCTTGTTCAGGTGTGTGTGCATTTCTGATGGGTGTCATCAGCCATGGCTCCAGAGCGTATCCAGCATCCCCCACTAGGTGACAATCAGGGATGCCCCCATTGGAAAATCTCTGGTACAGCTGCGTCAGATGTCTGATGTGCAAATCATGATAGATTCCAGAGCATCCAGCACACACATTCATTATTATGCCCTGGGTATCGCACACAACCTGGCAGTTGATGGAGGAGAAGCCCTTGTGGTTGATGTAGACCCTACCCTGCTCACCGGGTGGTGCTTTGATGCGTATGTGCATGCAATATATTGCACCCACTACCTCATGGTATTCTGCTATTTGGTGGAAAAGAACCATATTGTTGGCCAATGCCTCACGGGAATTGGTGAAATATATGTGGTCACTGATATGTGCTGATGTGGCATCCAGAAACTGGTGGAGTACCCTGGATGCTGATGCCTGTGAAATCCCCATCATATCACCAGTTGGTCTCTGGAAGGTACCTGTAGCTAGTATTCTTAGGCCAACACATACCTTGGTATCCACTGGGATGGGTTCCCCTCTGTTGGTTCTGTGTGTGAGGTGTGGCTGGCACAGCTCAACAATTTACTGTAGGAGTTCTCTGTCCACCCTATGGCACTCCACTAACTCCAGCTCATGTAGCCCCTGGTAGGTTACCCTGGGTCTGTACACTCTTCTCCGTCTCCTCATTTTGGATTGCTCAGCAGCATTCACAACATCACTAACCTCAGCACCTTGCACATGTTGGTTTATGATAGCAAGAGTAGCCCCTAACATTTTGTCTGACTTATGCTTTTAAGCTTTCCCTCTTTGTATACTGCAGTGTTGCAGATTTCTTGAGAAAAACACAGGGGGAGAATGGTGTTTGCAGAGTTTAAAGTGCTGGGCTGGGCTAGTCTGCTGCCTGTGTAATTGGCTGATTCTGATGTATTTCAGCTGGCAGCTCTGCTAGTTCTCCTTGGTTAACTTCTTCCTGTTTTTTTTCCTTCCTTTTGCCTTTCTGTTTCCATCTCGGAGCAGCACCACGCAAACGAGTGCAAACGTGCACACATGCACGCACACGCGCTGTGCATGTTTGCAAGGAGTTTCCTATCTTTTCAAAGTGTGCATCTTGGGTTTGAGGTTTTCAAATAGGACAACTGTAGACAAGCCCCTTTTCAACCTGAGCAAATCAGGGCAAGCACGAACCACTGTGCTCCAATTAGCTTACAGCCTGTCTGAGACACCCCCTCATGATGTCACCTATATTCTAGTCTTCTACTCACCTACTCCTAATCTTACACTCTTGGGACATGCCTCACATGCTGGGGAAAATTGGGATTCACTATCCTTATCCTCATTTGCATAGGATTGCCTAGTAATGCATTGTTACATCTCTCACACTGAGCTTCCCCCCTTAGCAACCCCTAGTCAGTAGCCATGTTGTCTGCAGCCTGCCATTCACCTGCATGGCAGAATAAGCTTTTTAGTGAAAATGCCTATTTCTGGCTTTTTTAAAATTATTTTCTCGTTTTTAAAGCGCTGCACGTTTGCTCTGCGCTATGCTTAAACATCAGAGATCAGGGGAAAAAAATAAAAGTTATATTTTTATGTTTTTAAACATTTTACACTGCCAATGGCCATATATTTGGCCATTGGCATGCTTCCTCAACTGTATACATCCTTTATTTGGAGCTGTCATAGCTCTATTTAGCTATTTGCAGAAATGTACTCCATTACCAATGGAGTACATTTCTGCATGTAACACTAATCTTCCACGGACAGGTTCGTGTTTGCTGGATCACAAATTTACCTCATTTGCATGGATTTCACCAGCAAATGAGGTAATTTGCATACCATGATGCTGTCCGTGCAAGACTAGCTTTAGCAGCTCTCATGCACGCCCCTGCCGGCTGTTCCTGGATCGCACGGCAGACATATTGCCTGTTTGACATCATACACTACTCTACAACTCCGTGCAAGCTTTTGAGAATCTGGGGGATTGTGTCTCCTTGCTGCTATAAAGTTTTGCTGGACTGAAGTTAACCTCCTGTATTCCAGTTTCCACTATTAAGATATATACATTTAAAGAGTTACAATAGTGTACGTACATTTCTGTTCTGTCCAGTAGGGCATGCTGTGATTACATTTTAAGCACAAGCACTTTATAAAATATTTTTTCAACACACATCTGTAGAAACCTAGTTTGATATATAAATGACATCCAGTTCTAATACATTTGTAACACAAGCATCTTATATGAATCATGTTAATATTCACAAATGACATAGAATTATTTATAAAATTCCAGACAGCTGTTCTAGTAGTATCTCCTTTTGTAACAGTTACATCTTAAAAAATGGCTGATAATCAAAAAGATGACTGTCCAATATAAAACAGAAAATAACTCTTAGGAATGAAGCTATTAATATAAATAAGTGGGGAATAGATTCTTAAGTCTTCTTTAATACGGAAGTGCTTTCATGTATTAGAAGATTTTCCCTAAACTTATGGCTATTTAACTTCAATAATGTTTAGCTAGACATTCACCATGCATATAACAACCAGTAAGTGTTCAGAAATAAAAATATAATAAGCAAAAAGATGCAGCATGAGAATTCACTATTACTGATAGTTCAGAATAAATGGCAAAAGTAATTTGTAATCTAATTTAAAAATATTATTCTGAGAAAGACATACAGAATACACAAATAGGCATAAAAGAATGGAGAGTCCAGTGGTGACAGAGATGGGACATTATTGTTATTTTTGTCCCCTTTTAATTTCTTCTGTAAGTTGTTTGTTTTTGGGTTTGACATTTAATTTTATAGTTTTGTAATATAAATAGACATCTGTATTCAAGAACATCCTTACCATATGTTTAGTGCTTTCTAGTCACTCAGAAAGATTACATTAAGTGTATGTGTAGTCTACACTTTGTGGTAACCTTTATGAAGCCCTGTCAATATTTAAAGCTGCAATAATTTCAGTAGGAAAACTAAAATTAGGAGGTAAAAGGTGTGCATTATGTCTGTGTTGTCCGTTCACTCAGAACAGTGTACACTTAGTGTAGGCTTTATTGAATGCCAGAGGCAGTCTTGTTTAATTTAGATAACACAAATAGTATTTGTTTTGATCATTAAGGGATTTAACAATACAAACGTGTTTTGCAGTTGTTAGAGTGGTAAAGATACAGTTAAAAAATAACCTTCTGATATTTAAAACCTGAAGTATGATGACTGGATAGTAAAGTATAACTCCTGTATGATACCAAAAAAATCATCAAAGAATTGCCATGGTACATACCTTCGCATCTTTCTTATCTTTTGCATCTTTATAGTCCTGTTTTTAAGAAGACTACTTTGCAATCTGTGAAGAGAAAAGAAATCATATGATTACAAGACAAAAAAACTATGTTATGTTATTTATTTATATATATTTTTTCTTTGTTTATTCATTTATTTATTTCTTAATCTATGGCTTCTGCATACTGACTAAAGCTTTTGCTGCTGCCACAATGCCTTTTGTATACAGAAACTGGCTGATGGCCATCCCAGGGTAGTATATATCAATGCAACCATCTCCAACCATAAATCTTAACAAATCAATCAGATCTGCTCAGTGCCAGAAGAGTAACAAAACAATACCTAATCAGGACAATCTCTTGCAAGATGAGCATATATATATATATATATATATATATATATATATATATATATATATATAAATATATGGATCACCTACTATACACCGAACGTTCAATACACCAACAAGCAGGAATACACGACCGGTACACCGACAGTGCATTAAGTCGATACCACACATTACTGACAGCTGATTGGCCGACAATAGTGAGAGCCAACTTTAAGAGTGTAGCTGTAGCTGTATCTCTCCTACATCCAAACATATCGCTTAATAATGGCAGAATCAGAGCTAGAAGGACCAGGAGAAGACTCTTATGAACTCGCAAAGAGGGAATGAAATGTTACAAATTGAAGGGCACCTATACCATCTAGAGTGTACAAGATGGAACAGGCATTATTGGGGATGTAAGGAAAAGCCAAGTACACGTTGCAGGGGTAGAGCAGTAACCTTGAAGAGCACAGATGGGGAGAAATTACTGAAAACAGTTCCACATGACCACAGTGCTGATCCGAGTGAGACTGAACAATATACACTCACAAATGAGGTAAAGGTACGCGCCCAATACAGCAGAGATATGCCGTGCTCTATTGTGGAAGATGCATTAGCATCCACATCCATGTCTGCCATCCATAATATACCAAAAAGGAAGGCCCTTTTACAGAGTATAGGTAGGGTTCACAGAAAATGTACTTTAACACCAGGTAGACGTGAAATCACATTAATGAACATTGATAGTAATATGTACAATCTGAAAGAAGGGTGCTTCATTAGTAAGCACATGGCTGATAACACAACTGACTCTATAGTGTTTGCATTTAGCATTGTTTGTAACCTGTATGATCTCAGCCGAGCCACCATTTGGATGATGGATGGCACCTTCTTTCAAAAAGGTGTGACATGCAGGCAGCTTTATAGCATACATGGTCTTTTAAAGATTGGATGTTATAGTAAAGTTGTACCCCTATTCTATGCTCTCATGAGCAAGAAATCATTAAAATGTTATAATTATCTTTGGCATGCTCTGTTTGGACTATTGTCGGAAAAAGCTTTGAATGTCAAGTTAAATACATTCTGTGTGATTTCAAGATAGCAGCCTTAAGGAGATTGAGCTTAAATTTCTCCAATGTACAGTCCAGAGGGTGTTTATTTAACTTTGGACAGAATATTTGGAGAAAAGTACAAGCTTTGGGCCTTGCCTCTACATATAACAGTAATATGAGGTTTAAATTGTCAATTAAATCACTAGTTGCGCTAGTGTTTCTACAACAGGAGGAAGTGATTGACAAATTTGAGTTAGTGAAAACTACTATCCCTTATGAAGGTCATGAGCTTGTGAAATATTTCTCCGAGTACTATGTGTATGGGAAACTGAGGAAATTTCGTACTAGAAATAACACGTCTATGCGATTTCCTCCACTTTTTCCTGTAAAGTTTTGGAACATAGCTGAACTAAATTATTTGTTTTTGCCACAAACACAAAACTCTGTGGAAACGTGGCACCACAGATTAAAGTGTTTGCTAGGTAGTAGAGCTAAGGACCTGGATGTCATAATGCATGCTTTGACTAGGGAACAGGATTGTATTGATGAATTAAGGGTGAGAATGTCAACTGGTGTTCCTCCGTCTCCTAAAAAGCGGAGGGTTGTACAGAGGCATAATCAGTTTCAGCAAGTAATTGACAATAGAGCTGAGTACTCTCCACTAGAGTTTGTGCAGAGTATAGCTCATTTATTAAAGATGTAGGATGAAAAGCTGGCTGTTGCACTTTTTGTTTGGACTATGCATTATAGTGAATATGTAGGATGGAAAGCTGCCTGTTTTTCTTTGGACTATACTTCATATTTTATACAAAACATTGGTGCTTAATGGCTTAAATAATGAGTTGAATTGGAAGTGTTTACTTTAAGGTGATAATTTATTGTTTAATTATCAATTGAATGTAATTAATTATGTGGAATATAAAAATGTGTGTATTTTTTGAGTGTTTGTTATTCCTTGAAGGTGGAGACACTGAAGTGCTAGAATAAAAACAGATTAAAAACAGAAATCTTGCTTTGCTTTTTGACTTTTTTTTTTATAACAGTCAGTGGTTTCTTTTGGGTCAGAGATGTTTTGTGTTATATTGGACGGAGGAGGAGAGTGTTTTTGCATTTCCTTTTGGGGCATGGCTTCTGACCCAAATGTGGATGTCCCTTGTGTAGTTCGTGAAGAATCTGTGTCTTTGCTGGGAGCGGCTGGAGGTTTGGGATCCCAGGTGGGCTCCCAGAGGACTATGGAACATTACCTAAATGGTTCGGTGCAAGTATTGGGAAAAACTATGGAGAACCGGCAAGTCAGTACAGGTACTGGTCCCTTGTTCGAGACATTTATTAAGGAAAGAGCAAAAAGAGTATCTGACCCTTTAATTCAGTGGGGCAGATGCTGAATGTAATACCCTCTGATAAGAGGGAATTGTGTGATAAATATGAAAAGGTTTTGGAAAAAGAAACAAGAACGTATTTTAATATTTTGGGACTGCAGTGCTACATTGACCTTGATATTACACCTAAAGGTCTCCAGTTTGTTAAAAATCCTAGTACCCCTTTTGACTTGAACTGCTCTGTAGATAAATAGTTCAAAGAGCAATGGCTGAAGGCTTCACATAAATGTGTAATTGAATGCCTGCATATTTTGTTGGAGAGACATCAAGTAAAACACAAAAAATTGAGGCAGGAACTGGTGGTTCTATCACAAACCATTAGCAGCTCTATGAACACACAGAATATTAATGCTTTTCTGGAGAGAACTAACAAAAAGTTGCTCTCTCTAGAAGCTGAGCTTGTTGAACAGAAGAAATCTAAATTAACAAGAGACATTAATGAATATGCAGCAGGGCATGCTTTTTCGTTTTCTTCCAATCGGAAAGCAGGGAATCAGAGACATCAGCACGTTAGGTTCAAAAATGCTGCCTCGACTTCGTTTGCTTCAGAAGGGGAGAGCCGTTACGACATGGATGCAAGTGAAGAATTTCCTGACCAGAAGAACATCAGCATACATTTCGGAACCAGGGAGACCAGAAACAGTACCAGCAGCAGTATCGGCAGGGGCAGAAACGGAACAGGAATTATGGGGTTAATGGCGGTAACCCAGAAGGATGTTACAAAACAGACTTTAAGCTGGGACCTAGTAATGGACATTACTATGACAAAAGGTTCAGATGTTGAGGTATGTACTGAACCAAGTTTGTTATTGAATTTATCACGATGTAATTTAACACAGCAACAAGTGTCAATATTGAATTTGGGGCTTATGTTTGTGCCTACTGTGTTACCTAGAGGTCATATAGTTAAGCAAGAGATGTTTAGATTTATACGGAAAGTGTGTTTGAAGTATCATTTTGCCATGAATTTAAAAAATAATAATGCAAGTAATAATTCTTTGCTTTGTGAATCTGATGATAGATTTTTTTCCTGTTATGAAGAAGCTGGGGAAATGCCTGATGGTAGCAATGATGAGAGAATGTTTCCTAATGCATATTGTAAAATTGATGTATCAACTATACCAGTGTTTAACAAATTTATTCCACCCTTTGAAAATACAAGTATTTCACAGTTTGGCTCCATGATAGGATTTGGAGGTGAAAATACTTGTGATAGTGTTTTGTTAAATAAACATGAGATACCTTATAATTTAACTTTAAAAGAGTGGTGAGCTTTGAACGTGTTGAGAAGTAGGAAGGATATAATAATAAAACCTTCGGATAAAGGGAATAAAATAGTGATTATGAACACGTTACAATATTATAGAATGTGTATGGAGCACTTGGAGAATGTTGATGTGTATGAGAAATGCGATAGGATTAAATATGAGCAAGCAGTAGCTGAATATGAGAAAATGTTAGATAAAAGTGTTAGGTTAGGATATTTCACTGAGAAGGATGTCAGGGACAGGTTGTTTAACCAAAACAGTGAGATAGCTGTTTTCTTTTGCTTGCCTAAGGTACACAAAAGTATGGAAAGTCCACCTGGTAGACCTATTATTTCAGGTTGCAAATATTTTTTACATAATGTTGGTCTGTTATTATATAAAATATTGCTACTGTATTTTCAGAAATCTCCGGCATACATACAGGACAGTTTTGATTTTTTAAGGAAAGTTTCCCCTTTAATTTCGAATAAGGATAAATATTGTGGTTGATGTTAAATGTTTGTATACCACTATTAAGCATAGAGATGGTTTGGAGGCTATTGCATACTTTTTGGGAGATAGCCCCTTCTCTAATTTTGTAGTTGATATGGTAAATTTTTGTCTTAAGAATAATTATTTTTATTTTGATGATGTATTGTATAGACAGAAACAAGGTACTGCAATGAGGGCAGCATTTGCCCCCATGTATGCCAATCTTTTTATGTCTTTTTTTGATATTAAGTTTTTATTTAATTTGAATTTTATGAAAAAATATGTTAACTCTTATTTTCGTTTTATTGATGATTTGATATTTGTTTGTGAGGGGGGTAGGGATGAAGTTGATGAGTTTATGTTGGAAATGCATAAAAATCCTTTCGGCTTGTCATTTGATGGGCTTCAGAAAGGGAATAAAGTGATATATTTGGACCTTGTTTTGTAGGGGGAAGGAAAGTGGAGTTATTTCATCAAATATACATAGAAAATTTGCTGATGGTAATTAATATTTACACGTTACTAGCTGTCATCCACCCCATGTCTTGAAGGCTTTACCCTATGGTGAAATACTACGTATTTCAAGATTGTGTAGTGATAAGAATTTATTGATAAATGAGATAGGACAGACTAAAGATATGTTCTTGAGAAGGGGTTATGATCCAATTATTATGCAAGAAGCCCAGACCAGAGTATGGGATGAAATAAATATATGTAGGAATGTGAGAGGTAGTATTAACAAGTATAAGTATAATAATATGAATTATATGTATGAAAATAAATCAAATGTTAAGAATGCAGTAGATCCAATCTACTACGTGTCTATTTACAATATTAAAAGTGAAGAGGTGAGGACATTAGTAGAGTACTACTGGAAATACTTGATGGAGGACAGGTTTTTGGCAGATATTTTGCCTAGGAAACCTTTTTTCTCCTATAAGAGGGGAAACATTTGAGAGATATGGTAGTACATGGCAAAGTTTGTATGCCAGTTATGGATATACCAGACACACCATCAGTTAGAGGAACATTATGTTGTAATAAGTAGAGCATATGTACACATATTGTGAATGTGTTCAATAATATGAATGGAGTTAAGTTTGAACCTAGAGGCATCTATTCATGTAGAAGTAAGGGAGTTATATATTCCCTGAGGTGCCCATGTCAGTTATATTATATAGGGGAGACTAAACGTGAATTTCGTATCAGATTCCTGGAGCATTTAAGGGATATTAAGAATATAAGGGAAGGCAAAATGATTGCTTTACATTTTAAAATGTTACATAATAGTGATATTACTTTATTACAGGGTACAATTTTACAAAGAATGGAATGTTTACATAATGATAAAGATGTATTGAAACATAAGTTATTGTATAAAGAAAGTATTTATATTTTAAAATACAATACATTGGTGCCTAATGGCTTAAATAATGAGTTGAATTGAAAGTGTTTACTTTAAGGGGATAATTTATTGTTTAATAATCAATTGAATGTAATTAATTATGTGGGATATAAAAATGTGTGTATTTTTTGAGTGTTTGTTATTCCTTGAAGGTGGAGACACCGAAGCGCTAGAATAAAAACAGAATAAAAACAGAAATCTTGCTTTGCTGTTTGACTTTTTGTTTACCACAGTTGGTGGTTTCTTTTCAGTCACAGTTGTTTTGTGTTATACTTCATATTTTGTTTAATGTTGACAAGGGGCTTGAAAATGCACATATTATGCATCTGTTGACATATTTGTCAGGGAATGTCACGTCGGTGAATTGTGGTTCTGTGTTTTGCACTGTCGGCGATTAGGAATTTTGTCGGTGTATTGAACGTTCGGTGTATAGTAGGTGATCCAAATATATATATATATATATATATATATATATATATATATACAGATATATATATACATATATATATATATATATATATATATATATATAAATAAATATATATATGTGTGTGTTACTAAGACTGTTTTTTATGCTAAGGATAATATACACTCCGTACATGTTCCTGGCATGTAGTCAATCCAACTATTAAACCTTCAAAAATCAAGCAGACCTGCAAATAATGGAATCAGAGACCTAAATCTGCTTAAGCAAATAAAACAAGCAGGAAAAATAGATATACTACACTGTGCTACCCCTTTTCTGAAACAAACTTCCTCTTGAAATTAAGGAGTGAAATTCATAGTGTTCTTTCAAAAATGAGCTAGATAATTGGTTGGCCATTCATTAGTTCATTCCTAGTATGACTGATAGTCACTCCTTGAAAAGCGAGGATAGGGCTAGAATGAGTACTGACAGAGTGCCAGTGGCCTCCAGGCCCAGTTGCCTTGTTACTTTCCATGATTGTATGATTTTATGATGAAAACTGTGGTGGCATTACCATAGCATCATCTCTGGTGATTCCCTGAGGACCACAAACGTAACTCTTTGAACTCCAACTTAACCTGAACAAGACAAACCATCACCTTATAGCCTGCTACAGGTCACCATCCATGCCCTCTGATGACCCTGTAAGACTCATAACTGTGCTAGAGGAAATAATTATTACCAAATGCACTAATAATGGAAGATTTCAACTATTCCTTAGTAAATACATATAGCTCCAAAGTCAGATATACCTACAGATTGTTAGACTTATAAAAATACTTATAATAAATAATAACAATAATACTAATAAATTCCTATGGATCAGATAATTATCCAACCACTGAGAGGAGATCAATCTGGTCCTAATTAATACAGCCGTTACATATATCATCCCTCTATTTTCTCCATCTCTACTTATGTCTAACCATAAACTTGTAACATTCTCTTGTAAAACCTGTATAGCCCCCCACCCCACTAAATTCAAAATTCAAGAATTTCAAATGGACTCATCAAGCTCTATGAATAAGCAATTCAAATTTACTTGTAGCATCCCCAGACCCAGCAATGACACAGGTTACATTTCAATTGAATAGAGGACTGCAACAGTCATTCCCCTTCACAACGATGGACCATCCATAAAACAAGAGAAATACAGATCCATCTGTCTAACAAGCTTAATATGCAAAGCCATGGAATGAACTATCATGGACATGATACACAAGGACATTGTCAACCTACAGACACTGAACCACCCCAGTTTGTCTTTGTAAAGGGAAGGTCATGTCTATTCAACCTGGTATACTTCTTTGAGTGGGTCACCAAAGCAATGGATGAGGGTAAAACAGTGCATACTACATATCTTGACCTAGCTAAAACAGTCACTATAATACCTGACTCAAGCACTGTCAGCAAGCTCACTGAGCTAGGAATAAATCCTTACATAAGTCACAGGTTTTCCGGATGGATCACAGACAGGACCCAAGTAGTAAGAATCAGAGAGACTACCTCCACCAAGAGACCAGCCACCAGTGGCATACCCCAGGGTTCTTTTCTGGGCCTGTTCCTGTCTGACATTTACTTCTTGTACATCAAGCTAATTTCCAAGGCCTCTGGCTCACCAAGTTCACAGACGACTGTAAATTGGGAGCTATTATAGATTCTCCCCAGGTAAACATCTGAAATTTTTGGACATACTAGACTAGATCTCAAAACATAGGCTGAATGGTCATAAGAACAGACCTACATATACTCAGTTCAAAATACCATTTCTTGGAATATTCCCTTTCCTACAATGTATTGCAAGTTTGGAGTTGGTATACATACATTTGAGGGGTTAGGTGGCTTGCCTTTGACATGGGGGGGTGCAGGAAGACTTGCCCCCCCCCCCCCCAGAAAAAAAAGTATTAAGGGGAAGAATGATTTTCAAAATTTGCTCTTCTCCTGTGTTTTCAGTCTTTTTTTACAGCTTGTTGGGACTCGAAATTTTGAGTGTCAACATTTCAATAGGGAACTTTTGCCAAGATACCCACATCTTGCAAGTGGGTTTAACACAGACAAATGACTGGTGCTAAAGCCATAGCCATAAACCTAATGCTAAAAAAATCATTATAATGCCCTTAGGGAAAGTGAGAAACCATTTTAATTATTTCATTGGTGAAAAGCAACCAAGATTTAGCCCAGTAGTAAGAGATCTGGGAATATGTGTAGACAGTAATCTGACCTTTGTCCAACAAGTAGCTAAGACAGTAAGAAATGTATTCTATGTCACCCAACTGATAGGTGAGAGTATGGCATCTAGGTAGAAAGAAGATATAGTACCACTCTACTCGGCCCTTATCAGACCTATCATTGAATACAGTGCCCCCTCTGGCATGTATTTAACCAGACACTAACAACAGTTGGAATGCCCACAAAGGCTTCTTACCAGGAGAATTCAGGGCACGAACATCATATCTTATACTGATCATCTAAAGGCTCTGTCTCTGTAGTTAGTCTCCTACAGGCTACTGAGAAGGGATCTTTGCCTGGCTTACAGGGCTTCCTCAGACCCAGCTGTGACGAACCTTTTGCACATGTATGAAACAAACAGTACCAAAAACACTAGATACACAGATCCAAACATCACTTGTTACATAAACAGAACATGCTGGAGAAACAGATTTGTGCCCCAAGGATCCCCGCACTATGGAATAGGCTCATCACCCATGTAAAACAACATTCATCTCTGACACTATTCAAATGGAACCTTAACAATTGCATGTGAAATTGTAAATTTACCCCCAGTCTGGCTGTCATGTCCCTTATGGACAGAGACTGGCAAAAAGAAAAGTATTATCCTAATTAACACCCCATCTACAAATTCTTAGTTACCTCCCTACTAACATTCCCCACCCATATAGAGGGCCATGATACTTGGGACCAAAATGGTTTGGGGTGCGTGGCTATCTTTAAGGGCCTAGTAATAACCTATGAACATATGAACCTATGATCTTAATACAAAATAAGTGCCTTGACCAGGCCGCATCTACTAGTGCTAAATATAATGGGAAATTTAAGAACAAACAACATTAGTAGTCCACCAGTTTAAATAAGCTCTACAAGATCAGTTTAAATAAGCTCTACAACTGGATCTGGTCCTCACTAATATGGGAGAGTGCTGCATGATTCCTACTATAATGTCTTCCCTGGTAAGGTCAGACTACAAAATGGTCCCCTTTGAAATAAAAATAAAACTGGGATCCCCAGCTAAACCCAGAATATTCAGGCTAACCTACTGCTATTAAGTGATAACCTGGAAAAATTTCAAGTCCCCATAAACCCAGAGAACACTGCTGTCTATGCAGAACTGTTCAGAGAAACCTATAAAAGCATGTTAATAACTGCATACAGGCAGCTGTACCCACCAGGAAGAAGTACAGAACTAACTAAAAGAACAAGCCTCCCTGGTGGAATCAGAAAATCAATAGGCTGTATAACAGAAAGAAGAAAATCATGGCAAAAACTAGGAGGTGCAGTACCCAGCAGGATAAAAGCACTCTCATCAGATTAAGCAAACAACTTAGAGGACAAATAAAGTTAATCAAAGACAAATTTGAGGTAAATTTGGCCTCCCAAGCCAAGGACAACCACAAGGCATTCTTTAGTTAATGTCTGCAGCCTCAAAGGAAATATACAATTGTATGCAAAACTCATTTTAAATGCAGCCACCTATACTGAGTCAGAAGATATAGCAAACTTAATGACCACTAAATTCAGCTCCAATTTACTCCTCTCTCCCCTTGAACCTTCCCTCAGGAAATAGCATCAACTATAACTCCCCCTGCTATCACTAGGGAACAGGTCCTTAATGCTCTCTCTCTAAGGCCAAGAACATTGCATCAATGGGCCCAAACAATGTCCCAGGATACCTTCTAAACACATGAAAAATGACCTATCAGGGCCTCTGGAATTACTATTTAACTGTAGCTTCCAAACAGGGTTCATGCCTTATGATTGGAGAACAGCAGCAGTCATCCCTCTATGCAAATGTGGGCAATCTGCAGACACTGGAAACTACAGACCCATCCCAGTTTAGTTTTGTCAAGGGAGATCATGCCTACTCATCCTGATGGACTTCTTTGAGAAGATAACCAAAGCAATGGATGAAGGCAAAATTATACTGCCTACCTTAACCTGGCCAACACATTTGTCACAATACTCCATTTGGGCATTGTTGAGAAACTCAAAGGTTGGGTACAAATTCATATGTCACCCAGTGGATAGCCAACTGACTCACAGATAGGACCTAGGAAGTTAGAATTGGGGAGTCCACCTCTACAAAGAGGCCATTCACAAGTGGAGTCCCTCTGGAATCAGTCCTTAGGTGTCTTCTTTTTGGCATTTATTTCTCTGAAGTCAAGGCCAATGTCAATGGTCTCTGACTGACTAAATTTGCAGAAGATTGACTGCAAATTAGGAGCTGTCACTGACTCTCACACTGACACAAATGTTCTCCAGGAGGGGCTGACACAGACAAACAACTAATGTCAGAGCCATTGACTAAAACTAAATGCCAGGAAATGTATAATAGTATCCTTTGGGACCTCATCCACTCCTGGTAACTATCATACTGACAACACACCCCTTAGAACTGACCCAGTAGTCACTGTCTTAGGGACAATCACATGTCTACAGTAGTGAGGAAATCATTCTATTTTGTGCCACTTATAAACAAAGGTATGGCATCTAAGTTCAAGGAAGTCATTGGGCTATGTATTTGGCATTCCTCAGACCTACCATTGAGTACAATTCCCCATTTGGTATGTACCTAACCAGGCATATCCATCAACTG
Organism: Protopterus annectens; assembly: GCF_019279795.1. Taxonomy (NCBI): domain Eukaryota; kingdom Metazoa; phylum Chordata; order Ceratodontiformes; family Protopteridae; genus Protopterus; species Protopterus annectens. Next base: position 1,926,518,287 of record NC_056729.1, on the reverse strand, counting down.
TAATGTCCACAGAGGTTCTTCATTAAAAGAATACAGGGCATAAGTAAAATGTCCTGTGCAGACTATCTCAAGGCCCTATCTCTGTATTCTGTTTTGTACAGGCTGTTGAGGGGAGATCTATACCTGGGATACGGGGCATTGTCAGACCCTACTCTGATGAATCTCCTGCATATCCACAAAGCAAACAGTACCAGAATTATCTGCTCTAAAGACTTAAACCTTGTCTGTTATATAAATAGGACCTGCTGGAGAGACAGTTACATATCCCAGAGACTACTCCATCTATGAAACTGGTTCCCTATCCATCTGAAGCTGAGTTCCTCTCTAACCCAACTCAAGTGCAACTTGGACAATTGGATGGGGAACGGGAAATTCATCCCTGGTTTGACACAAATGTGTCTAATGGACACAGACAACTTGTAAATAGTTCATCTCCCAGGCCCATGCTTACACTTATCAAGGTTATCTTAACTTGTCAGAGATTTGGGATGCATGGCTAGGCTTAAAATGGCCCTTGTTGTTATTAGCCTAGTAAACACCTACAAACCTATACACAAGAAGAAAACTTATTTATACAATTAATTTCAAACAGTGGTAGATTAGCATTAAGCAATTTGTACAAGAGATTTTATAGGAATGAGAGCTGCATTAATTAGGTCTTAAGAGAATAGGTGACACCTGGAATAGACTAGAAATTATATTAAAGCAAGCACTAGTTTAAATATTTTAAAGAGTATCTTAGACACATTGTAGTGATGATTGTTTTGGTATATTATCAGGCTAGAAGAATATGGTTGTCCATGTCTAAAATATCTGTATGCATGCATACATATGTGTGTGTGTGTGTGTGTGTGTGTGTGTGTGTGTGTGTGTGTGTGTGTGTGTGTGTGTATACATATATATCTATATCTATATATATATATATATGTAAAATTCTTCACATTAAAGTCTGCATCATGAATATGAGAAATACCCCCATCCCAGTGGTGCAGAAGCATACAGCCTTTACTACTCCTCTGATGGCATATGATCAACTAGCAACACAGGCCCTGAATGGATTGAGTGGGGAAGTATTAATGTGAGTGGCTGACACAAGCTCACTCATCCCCGGGGAAGAAAGGCTGCCTGGGATAACTGCAGTAGCGCCACTCTCCAAACAGTATACTGCTTGGTTATGAGGTTGCATGTGAGTGAAAGAGAGCACACATGAACCTCCCAAAGGCAGCCATTGTGGAGCATGAAAGGGTACCGGAGGATGCTGGGAGTTAGAGCAGGCTCACTGGCATTGGTGTCACCCGTCAAAAGTGTCTTTGATTTCCTTACTGACTTCAGACATAGGTCAGGTTGAACTTGGGGGGGTGGCTATGAAGGGTGTGACAAATAAGGAGTAGCACTGTCAGGTGTGGGGATGTAGGGGAGAAAAAAAGAATATCAGTCAGAATCAAAAAGCTAACTTTACAGCTAGTAAAGCAAATCATAAACTTTAGTTAGCTTTTGAAGCTAAGAATGATTGTATGTCATGCTTTCATTCCATTACTAAAAAAAGAACACCCAACAGTGGTCTGAACATATCCAAAACTGCACCTCACACTCATTCCAGAAGACATTGATAAATCTGCTGATCAAGGAATTTACTGCAAGATGATCCTTGATAGAACTATCTTAACTTCACAGATAAAAAAAACTTGATCTATAGATGACCATTTTATCAGTATAAAGTATGATGGAATGAGTGAGGTCCATGCATAGTGTGGAGATAAAATGAAATATTGTGCAATTCCTTGACAAAATGAGGAGCTGTCTGTGAGTTATGAATCAGTTCTGACTTTGAAGCATCTGTCATGAAACTATTGAACCACTGAAGGAAATTACAGCCTATCGCCATTAGCAAGTTCTAGTATGATTTTATTTCATTTTGAGGCTGTGCAGTTTATTTCATTTTGACAGCATATGTTATATTTTCATTTCTATTGTTTCCAGCTATCTTTTGCAGTCCACTTGTGGCCTAGTAGAAGTTTAAAGTTAATCTGGTCAAAAGCTTTCATAAAGTCAATGAAAGCTTATCCTGCATTACTTCTTTTTCTATATCTTAAAACATGCCATCTGTAAGGATATATATGGAAGTTATTGTGTTTCCACAAGAACAAAAACTAATTTGATTAGAAAAAAGTTGTATTGTAAATGTAGGTGACAAATTGGGAGTAAATGAGCTTTCCTTATAGTTTGGTAAAACCCAGCAATGCCTGAATTCACTGAGAGTGGAAGGCTTGGCAGGTATAGGAAGAGGACGGACAAATGCATGCATCCAGATGCTTCCAGACTAAAATCACAATCCTGTAGGAGCGGCCAAACTTAAAGACATGTTTAAAAGAATAGTTATGTGTTCAAGTTTCATTTCAATGCACCAGTGGTGGTGGCCATCAAGTCCTGCATGAATATCTGTTGGGATTTGTTCTAATAGTTATTCTAATTATTTTGATTTTATATGGCTATAAAGAAGAATGATGGAATAAAGTCATGGTTTATTGAAACGTGATGGAACAAAAGAGAGTCAATTTAGATGAAGGGAAACAGAGAGAATTCTTCATGTATGTCATGATGGATTATGTTGCCTGATAAGGTATTTATAGAGCTTTTATTCATCTGAAGAGGATAAGAAGAACAATCTGATATGATTAACTAATTTCCAGAATTGCTTTATGTGTTTTCCAAGTGTTTTTATTTTCAGGGATTGTAATAGGTATTTTTTGTGATGCCTATATGTTTTCTTTAATAGCTCTCATAGTGGTATGGTCTGTGACTTAAATAAGACATGCTGGAGGGACAAATTTGTCTTCCAGTGACTGCCATGTCTTTGGAACAGGCTATCAATTCATGTGAAACAGAGCACCTGTATGACACTGTTCAAGAAGAACCTGGATGAGTGGATGGGGCACAGTAAATTCTTAATGGAGATAGCAACCACAACCCTCCCGGACATAGGCAGTCATCAGTAAATGAAATCTTGGGTATTGACTAGTAGCTCTATGGTATTACATTGGGTTGAAATGGCTAGACTTAAAATAAATGACCTCTAGGTCGATAACCTAGTAATCTATGATCCTATGGTATGTATTTGTTTCCAGAATCTGGTGTAGGTCATAATTTCCATTTTTCCAGGGAGAATACTTTATTTTGTAATGAGATTTCAGTTCTGTTGTCAACCAGAAGTTAGAGTCCTATTTATAAGACCTGGAGAGGAGGGGAAAATATTTGCCTTGAAAGCATAAGAGTTGGTTCGTAAGGAATTCTGCAGATGACGATGGTCCTATGAGGTTGAAAACTGGAAACTAGTATGTAGTATTAACTTTGGAATGCTGAGCTTATATACATCTGGGAAGTTTATTTAAAAAAAAAAGAAATAATAAGATGTTCAAAAGGGGGCTTCCTGTTAGGTAGAATAAGTATAAATGCTGTGTGATCACTATCTGTGGGTTGGGGGATGGCATCAGAATAACTTTGGCTTGGGGAGTTGGTAATTATAAGATTATACAGTGTACCATTATTAGCTTTAAAGTTAAGTCTTGTAGGTTACTTTATAAATTGTATTAAAGTTGGTGCTGCTAAAAGCCATTGCTAACCTGTTCTGATGGAATAAAAAATTATACATTGATGATGTATGTGAATTTCTCAAAGGAGTCTGGAGGAGGAAGGTAGGCAATGCCTAGCTAGGAGTAGGGTGGAATTGTTTAAAAATTTTAACAAGAAACCAGTTTCGGTCATGGTCATTAAATAAGAATGTCTGTGTTTTAAGATTTTTGTGATAGTTATTTTGTTAGAGAAACAAAGCTTCTCATCCTTTTCTTGAACTTGTACAAATAATAAAATTTAACTTTAGCTGTTAAAATGGCAAAACTTCAGAGATGGTCAGGATGTATCAGATGCATAGAGAGAGGAAGAAGACAAGTCTTCAGATTTGTTTTTTATGTTTCATGTATTTAGAAGATTAAATATAATTTGGTGGTGGTATTCAAGGAGATGATTTGGAGCGATGGTTGCATGAAGGCGTATAAAGTTGTCCAGTGCTTTGATTTTATAACACTCATAAGAAACATTATATTGGGGAGGTAAGGTTTAATGTGAAAACTGAAAAAAAGTGTCTTCTCTAATGAAGATGTTTGCCTTGTGATGTAGATAATGAAAGTGAAAGGTAAATGAGCAGGTACTATATATTTATTGGCTTGCTAATATTTCATTTTAATAGCATTCATGAATGCCTGGATTGTAGATGAGGGAGATAGAAGAATGCCAGAATGAAAGTACACTGTCAAAGTGTGACAGGAAAGTTTTGGTGGTAAAGTAGAAAAGAGATTAGGGTTGTGAAAGGTAGTAGAGGGTGCATTATAGGTGAAGCAGAAATTATGTATTGAATTTGAGAGTTCAATGAAAGGAGATAGGTGGGAAAGGCAGGGAAATAGATATCTTCATGATTATGAATAGTATAGATTTATCATAACTTTTCTGAATATTAATTTTATATTATGGGTGGTATAAGAGGGCTATAAGATTATCATGTCGAGTGGAAAGAATGTGTGGGAAAGCAGGGGTGCTTAAGCAAGTGCTGGAGAAATGAAGAATGTGAACTGGAAATGAAGTAAGAAGGGTTGTTGTAGTGTAAAGGTCACTGAAAATATATCTTATAGCTTCAAATGAGTTCATAAGTTCATAGGTTCATACTAGGCTATCGCCCTAGGGCATTTACAAGTCTAGCCAGAGTGTGTTTGGCTTTTGCCACCCATTTTAAATTAATTTTGCTACGCCCTTTTTCGAGGTTAGTATACTGTGCCTCTGTCTAACAGTGACACAGAAGTGATACCCGGGGTAAACCTACCATCTCCCATCCACTCATCAAGATTCCTCTTGAAGAGAGTCAATGAGGGACTCTGCCTAACCTGGACTGGGATTTTATTCCAGAGTGAAGGGAGCTTCTGGGTTATGAATCTGTCCCGCCAGCATGTCCTATTTATTTCAGTGCTGAGGTTCAAGTCCCTCAAGCGTGTAGCTTGATGGGATTTGGATTTTCTGAGGTGCAGCATGTCCATTAATTCTCGGTTGGACATGGCTTTATATGTCAGGCACTGAGCAGGTGGTATGCCACTGAGTAGAGCTGGAGTTTCTTTAACCGGGCAGCATATGGCATCTGTTTGAGCCCTTTGATCTTCTTGGTGAGGCACATTTGGGGTCTTTCCAGTTGCTGCAGGTGTCTGATAAGGTACATCCCAAAAGGGGCATTGTACTCAATTATGGGCCTGATGAGGGATGAGTAAAGAGGCACGATGACCTCCCCTGATCTAGATGTGAATCCCTTCATGATTAGGTGGGCTATATAAAATGTTTTTTTAACCACTTTGGCCATGTGGTTGTCAAATGAGAGATTGCTATCAACTTGGGTCCCCAGGTCCCTAATTACTTCTTCCGTACTTAATGGATTACAACCTATGTGGTAATTTGTGGGCACTTTGCTTTTGCCAAAGGGGATGACTATACACTTTTTGGCATTTAGCTTGAGGCCATGGCTCTGGCACCAGTTGTCTGTTTCTATGAGGCCATTTTGTAGGATGCTTGTGTCGGCTGGAGAGTCGATTATGGCGCCCAGTTTGCAGTCATCTGCGAACTTGGTCAGTCACAGTCCTTTCGTGTTGGCCTGTACCTCCGAGAAATATATACCGAACAAGAGAGGTCCCAGGACTGAGCCTTGTGGGACACCACTTGTAACTGGTTTGGAGTCTGAAATGGCTCCAGCAATTCTAACCATGTGGGTTCTGTCCTAGAGCCAGTTTGCAACCCATCTAGTGACATAGGGGTTTATATTTAAGCTGGTGAGCTTATCTATAATGCCCGAGTGGGGTATTGTATCGAAGGCTTTTGCGAGGTCCAGGTAGGCTGTGTGGACCACCTTCCCCTCGTCAATGGCCTTGGTGACTGTTTCAAAGAAATCTACCAGGTTTAAGAGGCAGGATCTGCCCTTAACAAAGCCGAACTGGGTAGGATCCAGTGTCTGTAGGTCCCCAATATCTTTATTTATGAGGTCCATGATGATCCTTTCCATAGCTTTGTAGACCAAGCTAGTCAGGCTTATGGGGCGATAGTTTCCAGGATCCGTTGAGGCACCACCTTTGTGGAGAGGGACCACTGTTGCTGTACACCACTCTTTGGGTACATATCCTGTAGTAAGGCTGAGATTGAACAGTAGTTTTATGTTTGGGTTAAGTTCTTCTTGGAGTTCATTTAGGACGCAGCCCGGGACACCGTCTGGTCCCATTGATGCTGTGTTTTTTGCTTTGGACAGGGCGACTCTTACCTGAGCATCTGAGATGTCAGGGGGGCAACACTCTGCTGGGATAGATATTTGCCCTTTTGGTGGGGAAGGGGGGGAGAAGTTTGTGCTGAAACTGTCAACTAGGATGTTGGCAATGTCTGTGGGTTTGGTGTATTTTTTGTCATTTTGGACTAATTCTGAACATATCTGGGAATTCCCACCCAGGTTCCTAACATAACTAAGAAAGCCTTGTGATTATCCTTAGTGTCCTGTGCAATTTTTCTCTCGAAGCTGGCCTTAGACGATTTTATGAGTGCCCGTAGTTTTTGCTAATACTGATCAGAGATGCCTTCCCTTTCTGGGATTTTGCTCTATCATGTAGTAGCTTCCTACTTCTATTGTATAGTTTGTTTATGGCTGGGGTCCACCAGACAGGACGCCTGCCTTTGGAGGATTTGGTCTTGGTTTTCTGGGGGATTGCATGATCCATGCATTCCTGAAGGTGTTCATAGAATGCGTTTATAAAGGATTCTGCGGTCTGGGCCGTATTTTCCACAGGCCCAGGGGCTTTGAAGGATTCCACCTCGGTTTTGCGGAGTGTGAAATTTGCTTTAGAGAAGTTTTTCACTGTGGTTTTCTGGGCAGGGGCTGGGGTCGGGATTTGAATATCTAGTGAGATTAGTTTATGGTCTGATCTTACCAGTGAGGGATACACACTTCTGGTCTGGAGCATAGAGTCCCCATGCTGGTGATGATAAGGTCCAGTATGTTTTCCCCTCTTGTGGGAGTGGTAACAAGTTGTTCCATAGCATTTGAGTTTATAAACTCTAGGAACCTTTGGGCTAGGGTGTTGGAGCTAGAGTAATGCTCCCAGTTTATGTTTGGGTAGTTGATGTCACCCAATATAATGGTGCTTAGAGAGACCTTCATATTTTCCAGGGTTCTCAGGAAGGCTGAGTGGGGTTCCTGGGTTTAGGAGGGTGGTCTGTAGCAGGCTATAAACTGGAAGGCAGTTTTACCCACTGTTAGTTGCACATGGATCATGTCTGATGCTTCGTGATGTGCCACCAACCTGGAGGTGTGGGCATCTTTGACGAATATTGATAGTCCCCCTCCTTTTGTGGTTCGGTCCAAGTTTTGGGGCCGAAAAACATGGTATGAGGTATTACCTGGTAGTGCTGGGGTGCTCTCGGGAGCCTTGAATCAGGTTTCTGTTACTGCACAGATATTGATGTTCTCCATGCTAAGGAGAGTTTTGAGTGTGTGCATCTTGAGGTTTAGACTTCTGGCATTGAGTAGCATTACTCTTAGTTTCTTATCCCTTGTGATACCTATGGAGGTGGGTTTGTCTTTTGAGCCTTGCCTAAAAAAGGCACTATGGGGGTGGCAAGAGCCTTTGCCAATATCTGAAAGCTCAGGGGTGACAGGTGCAAGCCATCCCTAGTGAAGCATTGTGGCTTATCGAGCATGTCTTCAAAGGCCGACAGGCATTGGATCCCCTTTGAATGACACCAATACTTAAGCCAATTGTTGAAATTGATCATCTTGTCTTCATATTGTGACATCATTCTTGGTGAGGGTAAGATGCTACTCAAGGTCAGGGTCATACCGGCCTGGGCTACATGCTCAGAGAGCTCCTCTATGTCTCTTTTCATGTAGTCCAGGGAGGTACATCTCAGGTCATTCACACCAGCATGGACAATGACAATGACTGAGTCATATTTGTACTTGCCTTGGAGTGGCCTGAGTGCTTGTGTTATGGGGCGGATCCTAGCGCCCTACAGGCAGCTCACCGTGACTTTCTCCTTGTTCAGCCTGGTGAGCCTGACGATAGTCACCTATTACAAGTGTATCAGGTGTGTTGTTTAGCCTTAAGTGACTGTTTGACACACTGGCTTTGTGAGCTATGTGTTGCACGTGTTTTGTTTTGGGGTAGTGGTTGCTTGGGTGTCTGCTTTGGAGGGCTCTGCTGCTTAGGCAAATTTTTATTTAGAGCCTCCGAGTATGTTTTTGTGTGTTTATGTGTTTGGTTTGCTGTCGTGGTAGGCCTATGTGAGACTGGAATTGTAGTGAGTGTGGTTTCCTTCTCCTCCTGACTGGGTTATGCCAGTACTGAGTTGAGAGAGCTTAGCCTCCAGTTTGGCTATATGGTTGCATCTCTCACATGTGTTGTAATTTGTTGGGAGGAGGAGAGGGTTGTCTGTGTACATGAGGCAGTTGTAACATTGCCTCAAGATTCTCAGATTCACCAGCTGGACCGGAGAGGAGATTGACAACTGACCTTTGGACATGCTAGAATAGTATTGGGAATTCCTTTATAATTGAAAAAAAGGGCCAATGGGGAACAAGGTACTCAAGGGGAGTTTGTGAGGGTGTAGTGCTTTTAATTTTTTAGTGCTGACTTATATAATTGCTTTAGTGAGCAAGTGCCAGGCTTTAGAGTAGGAATAGGGTGTTTATTATGAGAACTACATCAGTTCTAAGGGAAAAGTGAAGAGCAGACTTTGTGGAGCCGAGAATGGTTTAAACACAATTAAGCAGCATTGCCCGATGCTGCGCTATGCGCAAAATCACGCAAAGCTGCGCTAAAGCGGATTTTATACAGGGGGACTTGAAAGAGCCAATAGACTACCAGATTCTTGTGCTGGGAACACTCCTCCAGGGACAGATAGGCTGCTTTAAGCTCCCCACTGCCACTGGCGAACAAAGAAGCCTCCCTTTATCCAAGTAATCAAATGGGCAACACAGGAACTTTCCAAAAGTCCAGAATACAGCAAAGCCTGTATTTGGACTAGTCTAGGTCAGGAAAGACGGGAAACAAGGATAATTTTTTGTTTTTTTTTTTCTTTTTTGCAACAAACAGCAAGAAAATGCAATAAATATGTAACACAGGCTAGCGCACTTGAGTGTGTAGCCTCAACAGGTAAATGCAACAAACAGGGCAAACTTTAAAAGTGCAGGTACAAAAATAACTTTAAACAGTTTAAAACAGTTCAAGAAGCAGAAATACTTGCAGTTTAGCTAGATTGGACAGTCACCAAGGCAGTAGCAGCAAAAAAAAAAAAACACTTTTATCAAGTTAGCAGTCGCTCTTTTAACCTCTCTGCTGCTAGCACCACTCTTGCAGGACCACGAGGAGCTTGGCTGAGTAGTAACAAGCGCAAAAACCGCGCCAAAGCAGGTTTTATACAGGGGGACTTGAAAGAACTAGAAATTGGCCCAAAACAGCCAATAGACTATCAGATTCTTGTGCTGGGAACATTCCTCCAGGGATAGATAGGCTTCTCTAAGCTCCCCACTGCCACTGGTGAACAAAGAAGCCTCCCTTTATCCAAGAAAGGAACTGGGCAACACAGGAACTTTCCAAAAGTCCAGAATACAGCAAAGCCTGTATTTGGACTACTCTAGGTCAGGAAAGACGGGAAACAAGGATATTTTTTTTTTCATGATTTAAGAGCTGTATTAATAGTTGTGTAAGGATGAGGCAGTTATGGATACAGTGCAGCATTTTTTAAAACAAGGTGTAATACTGTATGTTTCTTCAAAGCAGGTAAGACAGATTTTATTTTAAGAAAACCTGAAATATTGTAGTGGAAGTATTAATATTAACAAGAGGTGTTATTGTCCGCCTGAAATATAGCAGAAATCTGGTAGAAAAAAGTAGAAGAGTTAGTGTTTTATAAGAAACACATATAGGGCCAAATTCTTTGACGGTATAATGTAAATGTTAGTGGGTGTGTTTTAAGTAAATTACAATGGAAGGAGCAATGTATGTTTGACAGTGGAATCTAGACAGAATTTTTTTTTACATTTGTTTTTAGCAGTTTTCAATGAAAGGAGCAAGAAAGAAGAAGCATATTGTGTAGAGCTATATTCTTCTTGGAAATAAGTGCTGGTGACAGAAGCTATGTGTTGTCTAGTAGGTGGAGGTAGTCAAGTACACAAACATGGTTGTATGACAGGGATTGGAGTGAGAGGAAAGTGAAGCAAACCCCAAATGAGCATCTGCAGCAGCCAATCATGGCACCCATGACCACTAGTTCATAAGTTCATTTGTTCATAAGTGTGTACTATGTTAATCACCACAAGGGCCTTTTTAAGCCTAGCAATGCATCCCAATGTTATGGTACCCTTAGTGTAAGCATGGACCTGACAGATGAAATATGTACAATCAGGAGCCTCAGAGCTGAAACATTTACAGGCTGCCTATGTCCATTGGAGACATAGGTGCCAAATCAGGGATGAATTTCTGTTTTCCAATCCAGTTCTCCAAGTTATACATGAATTGTGTTAGAGAGGAACTTTGCTTCACATGGATGAGGAACCTGTTCCAGAAAAGGTAGTCTCTGGGATACATACCTGTAGAGTAATCCTGACACTGTTTGTTTTGCAAATATACAGGCAGTCCATCAGAGTGATGCTGAGAGATGCTGTTTATTCCAAGCACAGATCTCCCTTCAACAGTCTGTAGGAGACCGGTTAAGTGCTTTGAAGCGGTTTGCATAAGACATGTTATTTACTCCCTGTATTCTTTTATTAAGGAATCTTTATGGACATTCCAGTTATTTGATCTTCCTGCTCAGGTACAAAGTAAAGGGACATTGTACCTGAATAATAGGGTTGATGACTGCAGAATACAGTGGAACAATGATCTTTTTGGATCTAGATGTCATACCTATGCTTATAAGCTATACAACATAGATTACTTTCCTCACTAAAAGCTATCTTCCTGTCTACATGCGCCCCAAGTCCCTGACTACTGGGTAAACACTTAGAGGTGTGTTGTCACTATGGTAGTTACCAGGGGTGTCTGACTTCCCAAAGGATACTATTATACATTTTGTGGCATTTAGTTTTAGTCTATGGTTCTGGCACCAGTTATTTGTCTATGTCATCATTTCTTGGGAGAACATTAGCATTGGTGAGGGATTTTATAACTACTCCTAATTTGCAATTCTCTGCAAATTTGGTCACCCACAGGCCTTTGGTATTGGCCTTTACTCCAGAGATGCAGAATGCAAATAGAAGCAATTCTAGAAATGATCCATGACGGACTCTGCTGGTGATTGGCCTTTTTGTAGAGGCAGACCCAAACTCTAACTTCATGGGACCTGTTTAGCTAGCTGACTATCTACTGAGTGACATAAGGGTTTATATCTAACTTCTTGATTTTGTCCACTATGCCCCTGTGGGTTATTGCATCAAATGCCTTGGTCAGTTCAGGTTAGGGAGTGTGAATAGTTTTGCGCTCATTGGGATGGGGTTATAAGCAGGTAAGACAAGAACACTGCCTTTAATGAGCCATAGCACTGAAAATTTATGAAAAGTGCTGATGGAAACCCCCTGACAGCAAACTATACTTATACTTGTAAATAATCACAGTGGCAAACCTCAAGAATCAGAGGTACATAAATTCCATTGGTGAGGGTAGGAACACTGGTAAGACCATGTCAACAAGTGTATGAAATACTCCTGCTATGCAGACAAAGGCAAGGTTTGGAGGTGACTGAAGAGAAAAGCAGTGAGTTACCTTTAAAAAAAAGATTGGGAATATGCAAGTCACACAAAAGGCAATGAGGCAAACAGAAGAAAGCATGACAAGCCTTGTACAATGATACTCTATAATGTATATCTTTCAGAACAAACTGCATTGCTCAGTGAAGAAAAGTGGCTATTGATGCCTAGATTTTGAGCTCCTCCTACAGCAGTGCAGTCATGTTTCTGCTGACCACAGTGGAAGAAATCAATTGTTAATTAAGCCATGAGACAGAGGCCAGAGGAAAAAGAATGTACTAACCATGCTGTTCCAACTTGGGACAATGTGTCTTGGGGTGGAGTAGTAATGATCTAGGTGAAGAAAAGGACATGGACATTCAGAGAGTATTCAGAGAGACAAAGATCATTGGAATGCAGTGATAAAGGGCACAGAGAAATGATCATGGCATGCTACAGTGCTGATTCACATTTTTCGTGAGCTCCAGAATAACTCTGAGAAAAGGGCTGCATAATTAAACAGGGCTGAAATAGTTATAGAAACAATCACATCACCAGAATAGCCATACTATGAAAGGTAACCTGACATCAGAAAATGAGTTCATAAGGTTGCATGCCTGATGCTGTGTGCATTCATAAAACAACAAAGCACCTCATTACTGCAATGTGAGCATTAAGAGTTGCACATAAAATGCCATTACAACAAAGTGTCATCTCAATTTATTATATAATTGGGGAGGGAAGTAGAGGTGAACGGAAGAGAGACATATTTTTGAGGAATAGTTGTTCTTCTTTATTTTTTCCAAAAAAGATAGTGGTGGAAGTTAACAACTAGCAAGTCCAGTGGGAAAGAATGGTATTGGGAAGGAAGCAGGAAGAGACAGACAAACAAACAATGGAAACAAAAACTGAAAGGGGAGGTACACAAGAAGAGGCAACAATGGAGAAGTGTAGTTTGACAGAGGGTGGCAAATTATGATGGGGTGCCCTTTGATTGCAAAATAGGGTGGAAGGTTGGCATAATGGTTAAGATTTATACCTTACAGGCACAAGATACAGGGTTTGCTTCTCACATGGCATAACTGGCTAGTCTTAAAATGGCCCACAAGGGCAATTAGCCTAGTACTAATCTATGAAGCTATGAACATAAATATGGTATGTGACATTTGAGAAAAGAGACCACCATAATAGGGATATGGTGGAGCAGAGTGGGCCTTCCTGACTGGCCCAGAGGGAATTCCATGAAGATGTCAACCACCTCCATGTCTGACATCATGGGTGGGAATCTATGGTGGCCCAGTGGTTAAAGACAGATATGCAACACAATCAGCCACACAACAAAGTACTGTGGGGTGCCCATGCAAGCTTCAAGGTGCCAGCCTACCTCATCTGCTATCAGCTGCTGCACCTGTCAAAAGGTGATAGAGGAGTACTCTCCTGACAGCTCTCAGAGGAGGATCCTCTGTCTCCTGCTATGATGTGGCCACAGAGGTATGCAAGCCTTCCAAGTTACCTTCCAAAAGGTTACCCTTGTCTTCTTGAAGAGAAACGGGTTTGCTGACAATTATTAAAACAGCCTGAATTATGTTAGATGTTTCAGACCTTGGTGGTCACTGCTTCACCTCACCTTGCACTACAGCTGACCCTGAAAAATCACATTAGTGACATGTCTGAGAGTTATACATTCAGATGTGATAATGCAAATAGCTATAAGGTACACTTAATTTGTTGCACCAAGAGTCTGTCATGCCTTCATAGACATGCCTGTGCATTAACTTCAACTTCCTCTACTACGGTGAAGTCCAAAACAGTATTCAATACTACAGATCTCTGAAAACAGATAGCAGCCATAGCATCCGGTGGTAAGCTACACCATGTACTGCATGCTTCCTCTTTCACTAATCTCATCCTCCCACTGTGCAAGCAGGATTGGGTAGTGTCTTCACATGTCAATGAAATTATGCTGCACTGTTCACAAAGCATTTGATGCCTATGGCATCACTTGCTGCATAGCAAGCTGGTTCAAGCTGAGTGGGTCATCATATTGTCCCAGCTGTGCAGCAGGGTGGGGATTATATTTCTGTCCTGGCTACAACATGTGTTAGTCCTACTGAATTCAGCACACACAGAGATCATATCAACTCTGCAGGTCAAAACTAGGAGGAAAGTGGCAGCCTCATGCACGTGACCACACATAATGAATGCCACGAGATGTACATAGCAGGTAGCAACGTTGCATGATACAAAGAGTCTTTAGTATGCACAGAGAGCCCCATGGACTTCATGGTGGCTGTGCATGTTACACATATGTATATGTTTTTTCAACCCAGAGGTGGATAGGATCTAGCTTTGCAGGACCACAGATTAGGGCATGGCAGGAAGAAGAACAGATTGGAAATGGTACTATATGAGGGTTAACACAAGAGCTTGACAGAGACTATGCTGTTGGAAGGACTTTGACAGGTAGTACAAATTATACAACTTAGTCCAACTGTTGTGCAAGAATATAACATATGAGTGGTAGAGGGTATTGTCCTGTGAGTAGAAGTAATCTCAGGAATATAGAACAAGACCAAGATAGAGTACTATCCTTCTCTTGTCACAAGGGGCATGAAGTAGCCTATGCACACTGTCAGCAAGATATGCTGCAAGGGACAGATGGGCTTCTGTAGCTAGCCCACTTCACATTCTGACAGCTCAGTCTAATAAGCAAAGAGATAACACTATTGCCAGCGGCCTCACAGTGAGTTTGGTAATTACTTGGCAAGTTTGTACCCACTGCAACAATGGCACAACACAGGTGTCTGCTAGACATAGTTATACATACATTCATACTAATTTAAATTTGACATCCTCAGGCATCCATGACTTGACATGAGGCCAAGAGAATGACAAAGGCTGGAAAATTCACCACACGGGAGACAGAGGTGTTACTGTAGGCCCTTTGTACACATTGCATACAAATCCTTGACAAGGGTAAAGCAGACTAGGTTTTCTGAGAGTAGATATGTTAAGCCATGGTGCAGGATATTTATTTATTTATTTCACATTTGTTAACTGGGTTGGTCCAGCTGAGTTACAAAAAAAAACATTTTCAGTGGAGACCAGAGGAGAAAAGCTCCAATAACTTCTACAACAATAAAAAGCAAAACTAAACATTATACATAAGATAGAGTACAAACTGAAATGCTGATATACAGAACAAATTATAGTTGTCACATAAGAAAGTGTGTGCTAAAAGTATAAACATACCAACAGTTTAGTCACAGTGCTGAAAAGCTAGCATGTTCTAATACTTACAAGAATTAGAAATAATGCCAAGACACCATCCCTCTCAACTATCCAGATTTTTGGCTCATATTTTGGTCTGTTCCTCATAAAATTTGTGACTTTCTGGCAAATCACTTAGGACTGAAGTCACTAAATAATGACAGACAATTGAGTTTCAAGCTGCATTTCCTTCATGCAAAACCTCTTATTCTAGGTACTTTGTAAGTTTATATGAGCAATATTTAAAATATGTCACTATTTTTGGGCCTTTGCCCCTCACAATTTTTGGCTCTGTCCCAGATTTCTGGTGCTAAGAGGTTTACAGGTATGCAAGACACTTTCTAAGAGGTTGTAGAATGTGAATAGACAGAGGTATACAGCAGTTTAAGTGAGGTGATTGCAGTGACAGATCTTGGAGTTAAGCAGGTGATCTTTTAGTGTCTTTTTAAAGTTGTTGTCAGAAGTTATACTTCTGATAGATAATGGGAGTTTGTTCCAGCTATGAGAGACAAAGTATTTATAAAGGTTTTTGCCTATATTTTAAAAGGTTTATAGGTCAGTAGTAAGAGTTGGCTGGAACTGCGAAGAGGACGATTGGGGGTGTAATAGGATAGATGTTTGGAAAGTGATGGGCAGGTAGTGGGATTATTGAGAAGGGAGTGATCAGTTGGGAGTTGAATGAAAAATTGATTTGGGAGTTCAAGCCAGTGAAGTTTCTGTAGGGCCAGGCAGTGGTGAGAGGAGTGGGGATGATTTACAGCAAATCTAGCAATGTTATTGTATGTGGATTCGAGTTTGGAATAAGGGAAGATTGCAGGTTAGTCAGGATAGGGGAGGTACAGAGTAGGATGGGTAGTCAAAAATCTCAAGCAAGGGAATGTTTGGATTCTGCACTAAGGTATTTTTTATTTCTGTAAAGTAGGCCTAAGTTTTGGTGTTTTTTTTTTTTGAGGCTTTGTTGCACATGTAGGTCAAAGTTTAGTTGGTCATCAATAATGGTGCCGAGGAGTTTTGTTTGTGTTTCAACTTTTGTAATAGTGCTGTTGAGAGAAGAGATTGAAAGTTAGCTTTACAGTGGGGGATGGAGTTAGGCAGAAAAAGGAGGAACTTTGTTTTATTGGTATTGGAGATGAGCTGATTGTCATTGAGCCATCTTTCTACAGAAGAAAAGGAGTTTTGTTTAGTAGTTAACAGGTCTGTCAAGTTTTCAGAGACAGATATCAATGTGGAGTCATCTGCATACTAGACGATAGAGGATTGACCGCAATAAGTAATTGGTAAAGATGTTGAATAGCAGAGGGCCAAGGATGGAGCCTTGAGGTACCACAGTTTAAATAGAGAGGAAAGGGGAGCAAGAGTTAAGCCATCTAACTGATTATTATCTGTTAGCGATGTAGCTGGAGAACCAGTTGAGGGCAGTGTGAGAGAGGCTGAGATGGAATAGTTTGGAGAGGAGTAGACAGTGAGAAACAGTGTTAAGATACAATTCTGTTGTTGTCTCTGGCCATAGTAACAGTTTCAGAGAAGGAAATAAGGGCAGTGGAGGTGCTATGTTTAGGGCGAAACTGCTGTTGTGTAGGGGTGAGGAGATTTTCTTGGATAAGATATGTAATTTGTTGAGAGTGGATACATTTTTCAAGGCTTTTAGACAGAGGAGAGAGAGGATAGCAATGGGTCTGAAGTTGCTAGGTTCAGTTGAATTCCACCCTTGTGTAGAGGTATATTGTAGAAAGATTTCCAGAGGTCAGGAACTATGGATTCTTGAATGGATCTATTAATTAAAATAGAGTCAACAGCTATTTTAAGGAACTCAAGAGGAAGGTTGTCAGTAGAGTGAGTAGTTTTCTGATGTAGGAAATAGAGACAGGTTTGAATGAGATAGTGTTGGCACTGGCAGTCTGAATGAGAGTGGTAGAGTGGTTTGTGTTACAGGCGTCTGTAGTTGAAGAGGAGTTATTTGGAATGAGCTTGGCAGTAGTCTCTAAGAAGTATTTGCTAATCAGTGCTGTACGTAGTCATAACTGGTTATTGGTGCAGGTGGATAACAGGGCACCAATATGATACCACATAACAAGGTCAAGGCACAGGACATTGCCATGGACAGGATCCCCAAGGAGGTGAACAACCAATACAAAAAAATGTACTCCAGTGAGGAAACATTCCTGTTAACACTGTCACTAGCACAAGAGAGAACTCTCATGCCTACAAGTGACCTACATTTGAGAACTGACCTACAGTTGACTGCCTGAGTGTCCACAGCTGGTACACCAGGTTAGTGAAAGCATGTCTTACAATTGTTGTAAATTGATCCACATATGTCCCACATCAGAATACATGTGTTTGCTGTGTGCAGGAACATCAGGGTTGCAGTTGCATTTACCTGTACTACATGTTTTATGTGTCGTCTTTTACTATGCTGCTAAAAGGCATGTACCAGTATGTGTGTCAGGGAAATGGTGCAGACATTCCACATATGGTACAAGTATGTTATCTTTAAACTTTTAGAGGTTCTAGTGGTGAAGGGTTCAGAATAATGTGTAAGCACATGCCTGATGTCAGTAGGCCAGATGTGACTGTCAATGATGGCATCATTCACACTGGGCATTCCAATGACACAATGACATTTGAAAGCACATATCCATCCCTCACAAATGAAATTATGCGAGGTGGCATGTTTACCCCCTTGTATCATCTTTTATTTTGTTGTGGGCTTTCTCTCCATGTTATTCTATTGCAAGCTACACAGGCTTCACCAGCACAGATGACATCCACGAGTCACACTATCATTGAACTGACTACACACACCATAGCAGAAAGGAATATGAACTGCCAAGATTGAAAGATTCAGTACCATTTCCTGACCTAGGTGCCACACTTGGCTCCAGTCAATGGACATGCTGGACGGAGACCCAGGTGCAGTCACAACATATATCATGATAGAGGTTGTGAGTGTGTTGCATAACCTTTGGAAGAATGTATAACTGCTGCTGGGACTGCAAGATAACCCGCACCACCTGTAGATTGAGATGACACATATGGACCTGGAGCCAACAACCAACTTAGAGGAAAGGGTATTACTCAGGATGTTGCATATGTCCATTGTGGCCAAACAATGGGTCAGGATATGGGGTTGATGACCAAAGTCTAGAATTATACAGATGGCTTAGACTCTACCAGAGACTGCATAACTGTCACCCTCGGTTATGGCTGCATCTAATCCCATATATGGGCACTCCCATTTTTAAGGCTGGCATTCTTCTGCATCTGCTATTGGTATTCCCAGTCATAGGAAGACATAATCACAAGGAACATCAGATATCTATCCATAGACACAGTTAAAAGTTAATATTATTTACCTCTAAATCAAGCGGGATCAGACATGATAAACCTGGATTAAATGCATGTCTACACATCTAATCATCAAAACTAGCCATAAAGGCAGAAAGGTATTGCTTTGCTTGACCTTAGGTGGCAACTTATTCCATAGGCTGTAAATATGTTGAGGTTGAACTTATCCCTCCAGTGTGTGTTGTTTACTTCTTGGTGCAAGTTTAAGTCCCAGAGTTGCTGCTTGCATAGCCACTGGTTTGGCAAAGAAATGTGAGGTCATATAGGATTTGTTGTTTTATAGCTTAAAAAATGTGAGATGTAGGTCACCTCTGAGTAGCCTGTAGGCTACTGAGTATGAGGAGAGATATGCTACACAATCAGGACACTTGTGGAATTTAACTCATTCACTCCAGTGGAGCTCAGGAAGTTTGCACTGTAGCTTCCAATGGGCAGAGCCTAAGCTTTTTGACAGAATCAAATTATGTCCTCACAGTTCAAACAAACATTCATATCTCTGGAACCATAAGGATTATGAATCCAGTAAAAATGGCAAACTCTTCAGCACAAACTATTTTTATAATGGTAGTATTCATTAGGTGCTACATACATACATACAAATATTTCAAGCATGGGCATTAATTCCCTTCTAAGTTGCCAATATACCAAAACACTTGTTCCCATATTAAGTATCCAGGCTGTTCTTAAAAATATCTAAACGAGTGCTTGCTTTAATGTAATTAGGTAGCTTGTTCCATGCATCAGCTACTCTGTCAGAGAACCAGTTAGTACACTTCTCATTCCTATAGAATCTTCTACATAGGTTATTTGACGATTCTCTAGTACTTTTTGATAACCCCAAACATTCCCAGAGGTAGGTGTCACTAAATGCCCTATATACCTGAATAAGATCTCCTCTTAGATATCTCTAAGAGACCCTGTACAAGTTCAGATATTTTAGTCTTTCATAATAACTTAAATTTTCACATCCATGGATACCCTTAGTATATTTCTGCTGTACTCTTTCCAGTTTACTCATGCTTGTTTTCTTATAGGGTTTCCATATCGTTATTCCATACTCAAGTTTGAGTTTAATGTAACTAACAAACAATGACTACATTATTTTTGGTTTCCTAGACTTTATAAATCTTTTTATACAACCTATAGTTCTATAACTATCATTAACCAGTTGGTTGATATGATTAGAAAAATTCATAGTTGAATCTATCCATATACCCAGGTCCTTAAATGAGTCTACAGGTTCAGTCACTGTGTGCTGTATTAAATATTCACCTTTCAATTTATGTCTACCAAATCTCATATGCTTAGTTTTTTTATGTATTTATCAGCATATTATTCTCCTGTGCCCAACTGGTCAATTTAGTCAAGTTATTTTGAAGACATGCCTTATCTGTAACACATGTAATCAGTTTACCCAATTTCAGGTTGGCTACATATAGATTGTAGGACACCTCACATGAAAAAGTCAGGTATGAAAGATACAAGCTAAACAAGTAAAGGCCTAGAACAGAGTCATGTGGGACACCCTGAC
The DNA here is from genome assembly GCF_019279795.1 of Protopterus annectens. Taxonomy (NCBI): domain Eukaryota; kingdom Metazoa; phylum Chordata; order Ceratodontiformes; family Protopteridae; genus Protopterus; species Protopterus annectens. The sequence goes on along the minus strand of NC_056729.1, from coordinate 1,926,498,347 downwards.
TGTAACCAAGGATTTTGCCTGTGCAGTTGCTGTATGATACTTGCCATGTCCTATTTGTAAGCCATGCAGCTATCCATCTTATCAAGAGTACATCAATACCTAGTTGTACTAATTTATTGATCAGTGTACTGTGTATGACCCTGTCAAATGCTAAAGTTAAATCTATATAAATTACATCACAGCCCAGTTTATCATTCATAGCTGTTATTACATTGTTATAGAACATCATGTTACAGGTGTTAATAGATATGTTTTCAACATATGCATGCTGATTTATGGTTTCAAGTCCCATCTAATCCAGTTCTGACAATAACTTATCCAATATTACCCTCTCCATTGTTTTTCCACAACATGAAAGTAGACTTAAGCATCTGTATGAGTCTGACTTTGCCCTACTCCCCTTTCCCTTAAAACAGGATTAATAAGCGTCAGTCTTGAGGAATCTCCCCATATTTATATGACCTAGTGAATAATACATATAATGGTATTTCAAGGTCTTGCTGAAGTGTTCTCAGGTCATTGTTACTAATTCTGTCTCCTCCCCTGCATTTTGTTAAGTTCCAGTTTGTGCAGTTCTTTTTCAATATAATCTAATTTTATTCCAATATATGGTATTACCTGGATGTCATTAGGACAACTTACCACCCCATTTGTGGACTCAAACTTTTTTGCATAAGATTGTGTAAATATTTTTATAATCTGTTGTGTCTGAGAATACATTTTAGAATCTGCACATGGTTTATCAATCTGTATGTCTTTACTCCTGCCACATATTAAGTATCTATAAAAAGGTTTCCTGTTATAATCAATATCTTTGCATAGATTTTCTTCAAGTTTATCTTGATCTTGTCTCGCACTACACTTAATCTGTTTGTCCAACTTGTTTATTTCAGTTTTCAAAATTATAGTTTGACCTCTCTTCCATTTCTTATATTTTTTTGTCTCTCACCTTAATCAGATATTATGCTCATATGAAAATATATCCGCCTGCTATTTTATGCCTAGATCCTGATGTTAACATTTCTTTTTTTGATTTTTTGCACTCAAACAATTTCTCTTTCAAATTTTTCCACATTCCATCGGCAGTTTTTTCCACTGAATATCTCACTCCAATTACTTTTACATAATGACTCTTCTGCTTCCATATAATCTATAATTAACCTTCTGCGCATTGGTTTTGATTTCAGTTTGGCAGAATTATCTAGCAACAAGTTAACGTTTATAACCCCATGATCACTGCACATCAATGGTAGTACAACCTGACTTGGAAGTTTGGAAGTTACAGTAATTTGTTTGGGAACATAGCATGTTTTGTCCCCTGGTGATTTTTTTTTTACAATCGGAAGCAATTGCTGTTCCTGAATATATGCTGTGAATAATTTTCTCACCGAAATTGTTGAATCAATATTTTTCCAGTCTGTTTTTGGTAAATTTAAGTCCCCAGCTAATATTATTCTTCCCTCCTGTGTTTCATGCAAGAAATGTATGAATTCTTTATCTGTATTGGTGTTATCAATAAACATGTAATAATCACAAGTCTCATAACTATCTTTAATCCTTATCATAACACCTCCACCTGATTTTTTGTTAGAATGTCTGTTACAGTAAAAAACATTTATACCCTGACAGAACTGGATTCCAGTCATTGTTCTTTAACTATATTTCATAAACAACAACATCAGTCTTGTGGGAATGTAGCAAATTTTCCAATAAAAATATTTTTTGTTATTAATGCTCCTAGCATTAACAATCAGAGATGCATCAAATGTTGCTATCTGTGGGCTGTTAAATTTTTGACATGGCAAAAATGCTGCCTATTGTTTGTCAAATATTGCAAAATATCTGCTGCAAAAATTCTCTTCTCTGATCTTGACAAATGCCACCATCCTGTATGAACACATATGTGCCCAAAGCAAGGCTTGGATGCTCTACACATTTCCATTTTTTAAAACAGGACATTTTTTCCATGTAGGGATTTACCCCAAAAAATCTTTTTATTCACAGTGACCTGACTATCCTTTCTATAGGTGATTTGTGAGAAATGCGTCCAAACACCAGTATAAGCAATATTATCTAAGAGGGCTGTCAGTTCCCTACTAACAGTCAGAGAATCCTTGCGGGTGACATCATTTGTATCAACATGAATAAAAACAGATCCATACTTCTTTATATTAAGGCGTTCCTAAGCTTGTCTCACATCTTCTATTTTTGCTCCTGGTGAGCATAACACTGTTCAATGTTCATTATCATCTTTGCAAATATAAGTATCAGTTTCTCTAAGAATTGAATGTCCCATTGCAAGAATATCATTGCTGTCCAGCTCTGAACAACCTTCAGCTTCTAATACAGTGATACCTGTGCTAGGTCTTAAACCGAGTTTTATAAGTGACAGATAACACAGTCACAGTAAACACAGTAACTATTAAGTTTGTAATATTTTGTAAGCAACGTACAATATCTCAGCAACCACTCAAGGGATTCGTATCACTTCACCTAAAGACCAATTCACTGACACTCATTTCACTGGGACCAAATCATCTAAAGTTCATTTCACCTAAAACTCATTTCACTGACAAATGGTACTCTAAGGCAAGTCAAAGGTATATGTCATTTTCCCCACTGTAGTGCGATCCTGGTATTAGTATACATAGTTTGGGGTGTGTGGGAGGCACAGTCCCCCACATTGTGGGGTGCAGGGGGCATAGCCCCCCCCATCTAGTTGGCTTTTATCAAATAATGTAAAACAAAACCAGACAACATAAAACCAAATTAACTGGGGGGCTACACTCCCCACATCCTGCAATGTGGGGGGTTGCATCCCCCACACTCCCCCTAACTATATATACTAACACCAGGATCGCACTACAGTGGGGAAAAGGACATACACCTTTGACTTGTCTTAGAGTACTACTTGTCAGTAAAATGAGTTTTAGGTGAAATTAACTTTCAGTGAAATGAACTTTAGGTCATTTGGTCTCAGTGAAATGGGTTTCAGTGAAATGGTCTATAGGTGAAGTGATACGAATCCCCATTCAAGTTACCCACATGCTGTCAGTAGCATTTTATATATATATATATATATGTATAGATATAGCTGATAGCTTTCATATGAGGCTAAGGCGTTCTGTCTGTGTTTTTATATATATGTATATGTATATGTATGTGTGTGTGGGGGGGTGTGGGGGTGTGTGTGGGGGTGTGTGGGTGTGTGTGTGGGTGTGGGGGTGGGTGTGGGTCTAATTCATAAGATCGATAGACCATCTGATCGACATTCATTTGGTCGACAACTCATTTGATCGATAGCTCATTCGATCGACAACCAGTATTCAAGGCACTTAACAGGGATTTGCCCCCCTCCCCAATGTTGTGCGACTCTGGAGTTGGTATATATAGTTGGGGGGGTGTAGGGGCAAAGCCCCCCACCTATTTCCATTTTAAAACATGAAAATATAACAAAACTACACATTTTAAAGAAAATAGGTGGGGGGCTTCCCCCCACACTCCCCCTAACTATATATATATATATATATATATATATATATATATATATATATATATATATATATATACCAACTCCAGGGTCCCACAACATTAGGGACTGGGGCAAATCCCAAGTTTTTGCCTTGAACACTGGTTGTTGATCAAATGAGCTGTCGACCAAATGAATGTCAATGAAATGGTCTGTCGATCTTATGAAGTAGACCCATATAATATATATATATATATATATATATATATATATATATATATATATATATATATATATATATATATTTACATATATATATATCATAAAAACAATAGTTAATATCCCTTTACCTGTTCTAGACAGAAGTCAAATATTAATGCAGTTCAGCTTGTCATTATGTAAGCTTTAAGATGAAATATTTTAAAAACTTATACATAGCATGGTTTTCCAGTTATTGATGCAAATATGAAAAAGCAATATTTGACACCTAGCGGCTTAAGTAGGATGTAACTGCAGGTGCAACTGGAGGCATCACTCAGAGGACTGAGTTAAGGAGTTTAATTTTTTTGAATAAAACTTGTTGGCAGTCTTACAGTTTCACCACATCACAATTCCTGGGTTAAAACATAGGGTACTAAGTGGGTTTCATATATGTGGCCCCACAATGCACCACAGTCCTGCTGGTATCATGCCTCCAGCCATAACACTGCTTGCCCACATGATTTTTCTGGCCTACATCCCCCTCATTGCATCTCCTATCATACACTAGGGGATGTGATCACTGACTCCCAAAATCCTGTGGCTTGCAAGACTGACTATAGCAGGCATCTCCCATAACACTTAGACTAATGGTAACACTGCTGTGACCCATCACACTAATCTACACCTTGTGCTAATGATAAGACTGGTGCCCTACCAACCACTTAGGCCTGAGTCTGAGGTACAGCATTAACAGTCAATACACTGTACTGCATAATATGAGCATCTGATAGCATGTATCAGTTTTATTCTACATTTTTTTTGTCATGTTCAAAGCTATGGACCAAACACCTCCTCTTCACCATTACCACCAAATGTTGTAATAGTCTGTGACTTGCATGGAGTACCACTGCAGAAGCTTCCTACAATGACTCCTTGCTCTACTCATCCTCTGTAACTGTTATAGGTATGTTGACCATTACTGTGATGTTCCTTGCGCTATCTGCTTATGTCGTACAATGTTTTGCGGCAAGACAAAGACCATTCATATCTTGTTGTAGGAAACTGCTACATAGTGCAGTATACCAACAGAAAAGTTGAGTCTTTATAATTGTGAGCACATATTCAACAGCTTACTATTTCTAGGACAAGGTGGTGTTATGCACCAAGTCTGCCATTGTTTGAGGGCACCATATTGTTATCAGCCACAGTACCAAGACATATCCTGAGACATTTGCAACTTAACAGCAGCAGACACCATTATATGCAACCTGCTGCCTAAAGACATGGGAGGTGTATATCAACATGGTGTAACAGTTAGCATGTGCATTTTCCAAAATGACAGTGATGAACATAACCCTTCAGAAAATGTTGATACATGTCACACATGTTAATGTGAACATTTTGGAAACTGCCTGGATGGTGAACAAATACAGTGTACACAATACCCTGTGCATTGCACTCCACCTGATATTTGATGGAGTGGAATTCCTTCCAGTTGATATACCACATTGCAGGTGGAGCAGGTTGGGCCTTAATCATAATATGGGCCAGCCAGTGGTCCCCAGGACATAAGGAAAACAGGAAACCTCATAGAATGCATCACTTCCCTGCAGTCAGAGGAAACTATATGTACTCCTAGGATATGTGTAGTTGCCATCCTTGAAGCTGCTAACATACCCCTATCATATGCTGGAAATTCACTGTAGCAAGGATGATTAAAGCCACCCAAACCTAATTATGTACTGAGATAGGCATTCCATGCACCCCACCTAATTCCATGCATGAGCCGCACATCTATTAACTTCTCTGATATTATTGTTCACATTGCAGTACTACATGAAATTCCTGGTAATACTGGTGATGGTATCAGACACTGATAGCTCTATCTGTGATAAAGTGGATTGCTGGTAGGTTAGTCTTCTTAGGCCAGTGGCATGTTTTCAGAGGAGATCTGAGGTTGCAGCCATACTGACTAAAAGAGATTTAGCTAGAGCAACAGGGGATATTCCTACTGTTTGGAGGAGAGGAAGTGACACACTTTCCAGAGCAGCTAGGTGGTGTCAGAATACTGTTATTGCAGTTCTGGGAATTCCAAGATGAAGGAGACTGCAATGGAGATGTAGGGAGGAGCAAGAGAAAACGTAGTGAAGAAAGAAGGAAATTAAATAACTGTTGCAGAGTTGGAAATTGTCAGACTGGAGATGCAAGTGCTTGTATATTAAATGAACCAGATAGAGTCAAAGGAAGGAAAGGAAAAGCAATGGGGTGACATGGTGGAGAGGGTATTACAGGAAGAACAAACTGAGCATTTGGAAATTGAAGGATCAGCTGGCGAAGGGAAAAGACTGGAGGTATTCTTGGCTAGTAGAATAATCAGTTTTAATGGGTTACCTATGCAACAGAGTTTTTTGTTCCAAGAAGGAAAAGTTATATAAATGTAGCAAGGCAAGATAGAATGGAAGTGACAGGAGACAAATGTTTGCAGTTTCCCAACAGCCAAAGAAAAGATGACCGCTAGAAAGAATAAAAAGTAAAAATGATGGCAGTATGAATAGGTATGACATCAAGGTTAGTATTATTTTGCCACTAGGGTTTTATATTAACAACATAAGAGCATTAATTCATATGGGAGCTGACCATTTTTTTGAAGTGAAATTTTAAAGCTTTAGCATCCTGGAAAAATTATGACTTGAGACTGAGAAAAAATAGAAAAGCACCACAGAAAAACTATTTCAGAGCTTGGGACAACAATTAAAAAAGAAAATAAACATTGATGAGAGTGAGTTAAAATTCTTTATTTCTTTCAGTATTTAGTAAAATATATGAAGTTACAAAAGTGTGCGATAAAAGAAATATATGGACTGTTTATCAGAATGTTTGGATAACAATGGGTGTTAATGATGGGAAAGTTCAAAATATTCCAAATACAATAGCTGTGAATGTTAAGAGTGATATTTTTGGTACTGTAGCCAACCTAAAGCATAGTATTTTTGTGGGGATGAAAATCATTTAATATAAGACTATAACAAATGCAGGTGTGACCAGTGTGGGGAGAGGGGACATGCAGCAAAAAAAATAAAACAAAAAAAATTAATAAAACAAAAAAATTAAGCTTTTTTTTTTTTTTAGAAAATATAAAGAATTTAGACAGTTCTGGTTTGGCTGTCCCGTATTAAAAAGGGAAGAGTAGATAAAGATGAACAATCAATAGAAAGACAAGCAATAAAAAATAGTACAGGAGATGTTGAAAGAGAAGCTGGTATCCAGAAAGGAATACCGAAGGAAGAGGTTGTTTGAGAAGAACCAGTTGTTCAAAGCAATATTAGTAATAATAATTAGTAATAATACAAAGGAAGAGAGCAGATTTGCACTCTAGAGAGTGAAGAGGAAGAAGGGGGAGCAATGGGGACACGAGAATAACAAGATAGTGAAAAATCAAATGATGGGAGAAGTACAAGGAAAAGCCCTGACGATACAATTCAATCCTTTAATACTTGGCTACCTAAAACTTTGAAACTGCCTGAAGCTTTTTCCTTTGGCATCAAAAGGGCACATGAATCACTTTTTAACTTATCTTAAAAAAGCACCTTCACCAAGAGAAGTGATTGTTAGACTTTTCTCATGTCAAGATAAGGATTTAGTCTTAAAAGCTGATTAGGCTAATTATTCAATTAAAATTAAAGAAAATACTATAAGATTTGACAATGACTATTCAACACTAGTGATAGCAAAGAGAAAAGCATATGAGGCACTTGTTAAAAGCTTAAAGAAATACAATATTAAAGCACAAATCTTGTTTCAAGCAAAAAATAAGGATTCAGTTTCCAGAAGGAAAGAAGATGTTTAATACCTTGCAAGATGCAATGGACGTTATTCAGAAAAATAAAAACCTAGAAAAAGCAGAAGAAATGGATTGGAATCTATCAATTTCTTTGAAGAGAAGTGAAAAAAGAGATGGTTGGTTAATAAAAAACAAAAACAGTAAAATACTAAAGGAAAAATGAAAATCAATGTATTTCATAGCTATGAAGTCTTATTAATTTAAAGAAGTGCTTGAATACTTATGAACAGGTGCTGCATATTACTTTTTGCAAGGTAAATCATTTAATTCTTTGTTTTCCTACTTCAAATGGTTAGTAGTTCTCTTTTTAAAATGTTAGAGTTTAATTATTTTAGCTATATATGAAATTAAATGCTCTTATTTTCATTTAGAGTTTAAAAGGTTAAACCATTTTATTAAAAATTAATCATTAGTATGATGAAACATTTGTTAGGTGACACACTTTTTGATATCTTGGCATACATGAATAATGTTGGGAGCCATAATTAACTCCCCCAAGTGATGTTGACATCCTACAGAAAGGCCTCACTGAGATCAATGACTGGTGACAGAACCATGGCCTTAAGCTCAATGCCAAAAAAAGTTTTGTCATCCCCTTTGGGAAAAACCCAGTTCCCATGAATTACCTCATTGATGGTAGTCCACTGGACACAGAAGGCATCATATCTGGGAACACAGGTTGACAGCAACCTCTCTTTTGGTCATCAAATTGCCACTGTGGTCAGAAAGTCCTTCTATGGGGCACATCTCATTACTAAGGGTTTTGCATCCAGAAAGAAAGAGGTCATTGTCTCCCTCTACTCTTCCCTCATTAGGTCAATCATCGAGTACAATGGCCTATTTGGCATGTACCTCACTAGACACCTACAACTGGAGAGGCCACAAACATACATCACAAAGAGGATCTTAGGCTTTAAACACTTGTCCTATATGGACAGACTAAAAAAACTCCAACTATTCTCTGTCTCATATTGCCTACTTAGAGGCGATCTCTGCTTGACTTACAAAGCCATATTTGGCCCAGCTCTGTTAGAAATGCTACATCTAAAAAAATCCAAATCCCTTTGCACTACATACCTCAACCTCATTGCCACAATCAACAGAACAAGCTGGAGAGACAGGTTCATAAGCCAGAGACTGCCCATGCTATGGAACAGACTTCCCATACATGTCAAGTGGAGTGCCTCACTGGCCCTCTTCAAGAGAAATCTTGATGAGTGGATGGGAAATAGAAAATTCACCATGGAGATCACTCCAGTAGCTCTACTTGACAGAGGCACTGGGAACTAAGGTTGGGTGGCATGATGCCCAGGGTAATCCTATGGGTTAGGCTTGTAAAGGCTCCAGGGCCATTAGCCTAGTACACACCTATGAACCTATGTAGTATTAAATATAATGCAAGATGCAATAAATGACACTAAAGAGACATGTTAGGTTCCATTATGGGTTCTTAAAATGGTCCAGTAGTGTGCTACTGATAGTATACTTGACATGCAATAGCACCCAGAAAAGACATGCTATGTTATAAACAAAGTATAAAAATATAGCTTTTTTACATATATAAAAGTTACTTTTGGAATTATATCAAATAATTAGAGTGGCATTCACACTTTTGCAAGTTAAACCTGGATCACACATAACTGCCATTCTTTTAATACAAGACTATATACTATGGACCCATTACAAAATGACAGTCTGCATTATATTAAAGATCTCATAAAAATAGTGCTTGCTGAATCATTAAATGTTATTTCTTTTAGTGCAATGGCTTTGTATTGGTTGGGATACTTTGAGATGTTTTTCCTTGGTATTTTGGTAGTTTGGAGGGGTTTGAGGGATTGATGTCTGGTGTGTAGGTGGCTTGGATTCCATTGCAAGCATTTTTGTGTGAATTGAAACTGATGAACTGTTCATTTCAAGCCCTTGTCATAAAAAATAACTTGAAACAATTTAGAGTCATGAGCACTTTTGTGATGTTCTGAGAGTTCTGAAAATTCTAAGAATTGCCCAGGTAACTTTTTCCTGTCTAAAAATAAATAATCATAATATTTTAAATCATATGCTAAGATGTCAATGAATACAAGTTAGGTAAAAAGCAAAAGACAGTGAAATGCATTCTAAACCACTGTCAGTTATTATATAGTTCTGAATACTGTTACTTGACATGCAATAGCACCGAGGAATGTTATGTTATGTTATAAACAGAGTATAAATATATACTTTCTTACACATTTAAAAGTTAAAGCTAGATTAGATATAACTGTCATTCTTTAAATGTAAATTTATATGCTTAAAATATGATAGCCTGCTTTACATTAAACATCTTGTACAAATAGTGCTCGCTGAATCATTAAATGTTATTTCTTTAAATACAATAGCTTTTTAATGTTTATTTATTTTTTTTTATTGGTTAACATGTTTTGAATTTTTTTTGTTTGTTTTTACTGGTTTGGAAGAGTTTGAGGATATGATGTAAAATGCAGAGGTGGCTTGGATTTACTAGCAAATTTTTTTATGTGAATTGTAGTGGATAAACTGTTCATTTGCAAGCCCTTGTCATGAGGAATATTTTGAAACAGCTTAATATGAGTCATGAGCACTTTTGTGATGCTGTAGGAGTTCTGAAAATTCTAAGGACTGTCCAAGTTACTGCTTCCTCTCTGAAAGTAAATAATTATAATATTTTAAATCACATGATAAGATGTGAATGGATACAAGTTCGATAATAAGCAAAAGACAGTGAATTATATTCTAAACCACTGTCAGATATTACATAGTTCTGAATGTTTGCAGTATATCAAAAGGATAGTCTATATACTAGCCTATAAAATGACACTTCTGATAAAAAATTAGGATTGTGTTTTGTTGTTATTGTCTCTGTTTAATTAAAACAAAACTTAATATCTCAGAAGAATATATTATGGAAATTCTGAATCTTAAAACATAAGATTTTTCAGATGTTTGTTCAGATGCTACTAGATATGACATCTAAGGAAAATTGGGACTGATTCTAACAGTAGTACTAGATGAAAGAATATTAAATATATAAGGGTAACTATAAATGGTCTATTATATGATAGTCTACACTAAGATTGTAGCTAAAATATAAAACCAAGGAATATAGTAATACTACAAGACATAGCATACAAACAGAAATAGAAAGAAGCACAAGGTACAGGATTTACTTTTCACTGGTTGGACTTAAGGTGACCCACAAGAATAGTTAGACTGGTACTAATTTATGAACTTATTATCCTATGAACAACTTTACACATAGGAAATAAAATAGAAAACATATAAAATTATCTGACCTATAAATTAATATATGAAAATAAGAACTGTCTTACTTCCTATAATAGACTAGGAAGATAATGTAAGGTACAAGGAGAGATGATTGTAAAAATATTCAGTTTGTTCAACTTAAAATAAAGATTCTGAACACCTGTTTAACTTTTCTTATTCATAATAACTCACTGATGGGCTTTTTTAAGAAGATTTATATTAAAATATGAGACAGAGTAATGTGAATCAGAAGCATGGGCCAAACAAACGTTAGTCTAATAGAAAGTTTGAAAGGTAGCTTTTTCATCTTTTTCAACAAACTAGGAATGCATTATTCTATAGCAGAATGTTTTAGAGTTATATCATTAGGTATTATTTTATTTGTTTCAAAAGTTTTGCCCATAGGTGAATATTTCATATTGTTATATATAAAGTATATAATATATTCTGTACATAAATATGATTTCTTTATACCTGTGTTTTTTCTCTCTCTTATAAAAATGTCTGATTTTAAATGCATACCTATTAATATTAATAAATTGAATAATCCAGTAAAGTGGAAGAGTCTGTTCAAATGCTTGCAATTATATGAAGCTCAAATAGTATTTTTACAGGAAACATATTTACTTAATAAAGATGTAAATACAATTTCATTAAAGAGTTATTTGTTTTAGCTGTTCTGGCTTTCAATCTAAAAGAAGATGCACCCTCATTTTATGGAAAAACTCAGCAGGAATGCCTAAAGTAAAAGATACCTATGTTGATAAAAATGGTGTGTTAAGCATTGTTATAATAGAGTGGAACAGAAAATATATAAATTGGTGAAGTCTTTTTGGATTCCAGGGGTTGGAGCAAAAGATTCAAAAAATTACTTAGAAATGATAGCCTATTACATGAAAGATGAAGTCATAATGGCTGATTATTTTAATTGTATTTTATCAAATATTCCACTGCAGATAGAAAGCTAAGAATCATATCTTCAGTCAAATACTTAACACATTTTATAAATCTAATGAATTTGAATGATATATATGATCTAAGAAAAACAAACCCACTTCAATTTACCCATTATTCATATAGATATGGAACACAAACACCTTTATTGAAATATCACTTGTGACATAGGCACATTTAGATTCAGATAAAAGTAATCAAACTATATTAAAATAACAAACACTATACTTCACATGTATTTCTATATATATTATAACCTAAACAATAGTACATAACTTATTCAATTTTTGCTTTTTTAAACAAGAAACAACTTCATTAAACCATTATTAAATAGGGAATCATGTGCTTATATAAATGAAAATAAACCACACCAACACAATCCTAGTCACAAGCATTTTACATCACAAACCATACTGACCCACTCAGAGTTATACACATTATATATCACTTATAAGGGTAGGAGCAAACTACATAGGAAAGCTATTGGGAACAATAGATACAATGAAACAAATATTGATAAAAGTTTTGTCTCAAACAATCTATCATATATCAGAGAAGTTTCAATGGTTTCATGCCCATTATTGAACCATAATGCTAAACGCTTTAATATTACTTTAAAAACGGACAATTTAATACATCACAGGAGGTTACCAGAGTACATTATTAAAAGAAAAGGATTCAAGGACTGGTATGTTAAAGAAATCAAAAATTTCCTAGAAATAAACATGAATAGTGAAGTATCTGTCATTGTTCTGTTGGATTCACTAAAGGTGTACTTAAATGGAAGAGGTAAATCTGGTATATTAATAAAAGATGAGAATGGAACAAAGAATTAAATAAACTACAGGACAAAATAGATACATTAAAGTTAAATTTTAAAACCAAATGACATTACCAATCAGTATGAAGTTAAAAACTTAAATACAAAATAAGTTGAAATTCTAAATCATAGAGTTTCAATAAACCAGAAAAACCTAAACTTTAGGCATATTCTGTAAACCCTTTAAGCTTGCATAAAGTTGCTCTTAGATGATTGAAAATGAATAAACTAAATCATATCAAAGAAATTATAACAAAATAAAACAGAAAAAATAAATAATATTAAAGACATTCTTGAGGGCTTAAAATATTTTATGAAAATATAAACAATAATGCAAATAACATAGCTAATGAAGATATAGTTGAAACTTTTCTAAGGGAAAATATAAATAACAAAATAACAAGTGAACAAATAAAAAATGATAGACCATTCATTTCAAAAGAAGAAAGATCAAATACAAATGTAAAAAAATAGTAAGGCACTGGTCTTAGATGGTCTTATATTAGAACTATATAAAATACTACCAGATGATGCAGTTAAAATATTAAATAAGGTATACAGAGAAATAAAAACAACTGCTGAAGTCTCGCCATCATGGGACTCTTCCCTTATATCACCTATTTTAAAACCAGATAAGGATCCAACAAACTGTTCATCATACAGACCCATTTCACTTTTATATGTGGACTATAACATGATCATGCCTGTTTTAGCAAACAGAATAAATCTGCTTATACCTAAACTAATTAACAATGATCAAACTAGGTTTATTTTAAATAGACAAGCACAGGGAAATATAATAAGAATACATACATTAATAGACTAGGTAAATAAAAATAAAAGAAAAACTTTCTATCATTAGTCTTGATTTAGATAAGGTTTTTGACTCAATTAATTTGTTGTACCCATCTAAAACACCTAAGGTCTATCATTTCTCACCTGAGTTAATTGCATTAATTTCTAAGTTATACAATAACACTTGTGTTTATGTTAAAATAGGTTATTTTATTTCTAAACAGGCATAAAACATGCCTGCCCATTTTCACCTTTACTTTTTGCATTAGCTATAGAGACCTTTGCTAAAAGTATTAGATTTAATAAAAACATTAATGATATCAAAATAAAAGAAGATTTTGAATTAAAAGAGTCATCTCTTTGCTGATGACATTTTAATAACAATAGGAAATAGAGAAAATTCATTAGAATATATAGTTAGTTCTATGAGTCAGTTTGAAGATATCTTGAACTTAAGAGTTAATCATAATAAAGCAAGTACATTACTAATTATTAAAAATATAAGAAATATACAAAATATTCTAAATTCAATTGGAATAGCAATCAAATGAAATACACTGGTATAACCATTATGTCTAATAGTAAAGAAATGATATAAACAAACGTTCAATAGGCTAACATTTTATGTTTAGTCATAAATTGGAACAATTTCTTCTTACCACAGAAGAATAATTAATACTTATTAAAATGGTAATTCTCCCTAAAGTATTATTTGTCTTACAATTTTTAGTACTATCTCCACAAAAAAATGACAAAGAAGATAAACAATATTTTACTTATTTTCTTTCATCCTAATAAACCAAGAGTTTCCTTTCATTGGTAAATAAAATGTTAGCATAATGGTGGAATAGGATTCCCTGATATTCATCAATTGCAAATGTTATATAGTTGTGGATAAATTTATCTTATGATTTAAAATGGAAACAAGTACATCCAGAAATATTATTAATACATAATAACTATATTGCAACCAGCCATAGTTTTATCTGATTATTAAAAGATGTTTGTTTGGATGGAATTACAATCTCTTCTCAAATTCCCTATTTAAATACATCATTTCCTCTTTCCAAAAGTTTACAAATTCTAACCATTGTAAGGCTTAATATTTTCTATGTTTCCAATTGTGTATGCCGAAGCCTGCTTAGAAACTTATAACTTCAACAAAATGCTAGTATTGAAACAACAAAGTAACTTAATTTATTGGCATCAGCTCTTAAATGTTACTGATATATATATATATATATATATATATATATATATATATATATATATATATGGGTCTATATGACTTGGTCGACAGTTCATATGGTCGACAGTTTATTTGGTCGACAGTTCATTTGATCGACAAGCATTTTAGGTGGGGGGCTTCGCCCCCCACACGCCCCAATGTGGGGTGCTGTGCCCCCCACACCCCCCCTAACTATATATAACAACTCCAGGGTCACACAACATTGGGGAAGGGGGCAAATGTTTGTCGATCAAATGAACTGTCGACCAAATAAACTGTCGACCATATGAACTGTCATATAGACCCATATATATATATATATATATATATATATATATATATATATATATATACTGTTGAAATTTAAGGTCCAAATACAATCAAGATTCTAAGAATTGGTTAATTTTACAAATATTTAGAAACTTTGTGAACACAGAGATAAATAAGATATTTAACCAAGGTAAATCATTCCCCAAATTATGGGAATTCTTAATAAATATCAAAAATAATGTAATGAATTTAAATCATATCTGTACCAAATTTATAAAATTATTAAGTTAGATTTTACATATTTAAACAATTCCTATTAGAACTGTACTTCAAAAATTAATAATGAAGACTTCTCTGAAGAATAAAAGAAAATAATATTAAAATCTACAGATAACCACATCCTCATTATACTAGAAAATTTTCACTTGGGAAAGTATACACAGGGCTTTTGTCACTCCTAAAAAATATAATCATGTGTAAATTAAATAGAATTAAATGCTAATGATGTGATTCTAAAATAATAGCTGATTGGACGCATATGGTATATTGTGAAGTCATCTCCCCTTTTTGGAAAGAAATTAATAATTAATAACTTCATTTGAGCACTACGGTCAGATAAAATAAATATTTCTAAATCTTTATTTTTATTTAACACTCTGATTCCTGATAAAATTCCAAAATCCCAAGTGTTTCTTCTTTGGTCTATTCTTGCCATAGCCAAAAAAGTAATTACTAAAAATTGGAAAAGTAAAGTGATAGCTTCTAGTGCTGAATTTATTAGTATAGAAAAAATTGTTTGCAGTAGTGAATTGCATACTATAAAGATGAGAAATTCTAATAGTACACATTCATATACATTTTGGCTTAAACTTAAAGACTTGCTTTAAAAATATTAATTGTTGATATGTATAACATTGAAGTATTGATCAGCCGTGGTCCTATGTAAATAGTTATTTGTTTGTTTAATAAAACCTATTGTTTTAAAATTAAAAAAAAAAAAAAGAAATACAATGAAATATAAACATATTTTATGGAATTATGAGAAAGAACAAGGCAGTGAAAAATAAGGGAAATAGAAACACTTGTATAAAAAGAATAGAGAAAAAATGAAAAATTATGTTAAATTGACAAATATGTATTTATGAAAGGAAGGGCCCACTTCTTAATTTTGAAAGATCACAATCTCGAGATTCATGATATCAAACCCAGAATCTTGAGGTTGTGAAATCTTGAAATTAAGAAATAAAAAAAAATGACAACTGCTAAAAACATGTTTTTGCAGGGGAGCAAGCTCCCCTGCACCTACCACACCCCCTGCAACCTAAATATACTAACTCTGAGATTGCTGTACAGTGAAGAGAATGGTAATGTACATCGGTATACAGTGTGGAACGGGAATATTACCATTCTCTTCACTGTAGTGTGATCTCGGAGTTAGTATATTTAAGTTGCAAGTGGTGTTGGGGGTGTAGGGGGGCTTGCCCCCTGCAAAAACATGGTTTTAGCAGTTGTCATTTTTTTATTTCTTAATTTTGAGATTTCACAACCTGGAGATTCTGGGTTCGATATTATGAATCACAAGATTGTGATCTTTCAAAATTAAGAAGTGGACCAGAAAGGAAAGGATGAGGAAGTTCCCCTTGTGTAGAAAAAAATTAAAATGGGAGAAGGAAGGATGGATTCTATTTTAGATGACAAACGAGACATAAAGAAGATATGCATGTAGTAGAGAATATTGTAGAGAAAATATATGAAAAATGTGAAACTGTATGGACAGGAAGAATAGAAAATGAAAAATAATTCTAATAAAGATGAAAATAATGAAACACAGGTGCCCAGTAGGAAGGTAGCTGGAATAAAGAAGCTGAACCACAACAAAGTAAAATCTTCTTATTTATAGGTTCATAGGTTGGTACTAGGCTATCTGCCAGAAGGCATTTATAAGCCTAGCCAGAATGAGTTGTCTTTCACCACCCCCCTTAGATTAGTTTCCTGTGCCTTTGTCCAGCAGAGCCACTGAAGTGA
Source organism: Protopterus annectens (assembly GCF_019279795.1). Lineage (NCBI taxonomy): Eukaryota > Metazoa > Chordata > Ceratodontiformes > Protopteridae > Protopterus > Protopterus annectens. The sequence goes on along the minus strand of NC_056729.1, from coordinate 1,926,481,462 downwards.
TCCCCGAGGTAAACTTTCTGTTTCCCATCCACTCATCAAGGTTTCTTTTGAAGAATGTTAGTGAGGAGCTCTGTCTAATGTAGATTGGGATCTTGTTCCAATGCATGGGAAGTCTTTGGGATAGGAATCTATCCCTCCAGCACATCCTATTTATTGTTGTGGTGAGGTTTAGATCCCTAGAGAGTATGGCTTGAGGTGATAAGGTTTTCTTTAGGTGGAGCATTTCCATCAATTCTGGGTTGGACATGGCCTTGTATGTCAGGCAGAAATCACCTCTGAGTAGGTAGTATGCAACCAAGTACAACCAGGCAGAGATCACCTCTGAGTAGGTAGTATGCAACTGAGTACAACTGGAGTTTCTTCAGTCGAGCTGCATAGGGCATCTGTTTGAGACCAGTGATCCTCTTGGTGAGGTACTTCTGTGGTCTTTCCAACTGTTGTAGTTGTCTTGTAAGGTACATCCCAAATGGGGCATTGTACTCTATGATGGGGCTGATGAGTGATGAGTAGAGGGGCACAATGACCTCAGTTGATCTGGATGTGAACCCTTTTGTGATTAGGTGGGCCACGTAGAAGGATTTTCTAACCACTTTGGCAATGTGATTATCAAAGGTGAGATTACTATATACTTGGGTCCCCAGATCCCTTATTACATCTTCCATATTTAGGGGACTACTACCTATGTGGTAGTTTGTGGGTACTTTGTTTTTTCCAAAGGGGATGACTATGCACTTTTTGGCATTTAGCTTAAGGCCATGATTTTGACACCAGATATCCATCTCAGTGAGACCCTTTTGGAGGATGTCTGTGTCAGCCGGTGAGTCAATTATAGCCCCTAGTTTGCAGTCGTCTGCGAACTTGATCAGCCATAGTCTTGTGCTTGCCTGTACCTCTGAGAAGTATATGCCGAACAGGAGGGGTCCTAGGACTGAGCCCTGGGGAACTCCACTTGTAACCGGTTTAGAGTGGGACCTAACTCCCGCAACTCTTACCATGTGGGTTCTGTCCATGAGCCAGTTGGCAACCCATCTTGTGACGTAGGGGTTTATGTTCAGGCTGGTGAGCTTGTCTATAATACCAGAATGAAGAATGGTGTTGAAGACATTAGCGATGTCTAGGTAGGCTGTGTGTACTACCTTTCCCTTGTCTATAGCCTTGGTAACTGTCTCAAAGAAGTCCACCAGGTTTAGGAGGCATGATCTGCCCTTAACAAAGCTAAACTGGATAGGGTCCAGTGTTTGGAGGTTCCCAATGTCTCTGTTAATGAGTTCCATGATGATGTGCTCCATTGCCTTGCAGACCAAGCTAGTCAGGCTTATAGGGTGATAGTTCCCAGGGTCTGTTGTGACTCCACCTTTGTGGAGCAGAATAACCATTGCTGTGCGCCACTCTAAGGGTATGTAGCCTATGGAGAGGCTGAGTTTGAACAGTGTGCTTATGTGAGGGGTTAGTTCAACTTTGAGCTCGTGTAGGACGCAGCCTGAGACACCGTCCATTCCCATTGATGCTGTGCTTTTGGCTTTGGAGAGGGCTGTTTTAACCTGAGTGTCTGTGATTTCAGGGACTCTACATTTTTCTGGTATGGTTACGGGCCCTTTTGGGGGTGAGAGGAGGGTGAAGTTTGCGCTGAACCTGTCTGCCAGGATGTTGGTGATATCTGTCGGTTCAGTGTATTTTGTGCCATTCTGGACTAACTCCAAGAAGATCTGAGCATTGCCACTTAGATTCTTGACATAGCTAAAGAATGTCTTGTGGTTATCTTTGGAGTCCTTGGCAATTTTTCTTTCAAAGCTCGCCTTGGATGATTTTATGAGGGATTGTAGTTTCTTGCTGATACTGATCAGGGATGTCGTCCCTTCTTGGGATTTTATTCTTTTCTGTACTAGTTTCCTCCTTCTATTGTATAGCTTGTTTATGGCAGGTGTCCACCAGACTGGTTTCCTTTTCTTGGAAGAGTGAGTCTTGGTTTTGCTTGGGATGGCATGATCCATGCATTCTTGTAGCTGCCCCTATGGGCATTAGTAAAGGATTTTGCAGCTTGGACAGTGTTATCCTTCAGCATGGGGGCTTTGAAACTTTCCACCTTGGTCTTAAGAAATGTGAAGTTTGCTTTTGAAAAGTTTTTCACTGTGGTTTTCTTGTCCAGGTGTGGGGGCGGAATATGGATATCCAAAGTGATTTGTTTATGGTCAGATCTAACCAGCAAGGGGTTGACCTCTGGTGTGGAACACCGGTCGCTCATGTTGGTGATGACCAGGTCCAATATGTTGTCACCTCTGGTGGGAGTGTTGACCAGTTGAACCAGGGCATTTGAGTTTATAAATTCTAGGAAAAGTTGGGCAAGGGAGTTAGTACTTGAGTAGTTCTCCCAGTTAATGTTGGGTAATTGAAATCACCCAATATTAGGGTGTTTGGTAGGACCTTTATGTTTCCCAGTGTTTCCAGAAATGCGGAATGGGGTCCTGGGACATGTTGGGTGATCTGTAGCAAGCTACAATTTGAATTGCAGTTTTGCTCATTGTTAGTTGCACGTGGATGATCTCTGAAGCATTGTGCTGTGCCACTAATCTGGAGGTGTGGGTATCCTTGCTGAATATGGATACGCCCCCACCTTTTGTATTTCAGTTTGGGTTCTGTGGCTGAAATGTATGGTATGAATTGTAGCCTGGTAGTGCTGGGGTGCTCTCTGGAGCCTTAAACCAGGTTTCTGTTACTGCACATATATCAATTTTCTCCATACTAAGGAGTGCCTCGAGTGCGTGCATTTTGAGGTTTAGACTTCTGGCTTTGAGTAGCATTACCCTAAGTTTTTGTTACTTGTGCTATTTACAGCAGTGGGTTTGTCTTTTGAGCCTTGCCTAAAAAAGGCACTATGAGGGTGGCAAGAGCCTTGGCCAGTATTCGAAAGCCTAAGCGTGACAGGTGCAAGCCATCTCTAGCGAAGCAGCATGGCTTGTCGAGCATGTCATCCCAGGCTAACATACACTGGATCCCCTTTGAATGACACCAGAAACTTAGCCAATTGTTGAAATCAAGATTTTTTTCCTTTATACCGTGGTATCATTCTTGGTGAAAGCAGGATGCTACTCAGGGTCGGGGTCATAACAGCCTGGGCTACCTGATCAGAGAGCTCTTCCATGTCTCTTTTTATGTAGGCCAGGGAGGTATGGCTCAGGTCATTCACACAAACGTGGACAATGACAGAGTCATATTTGTACTTGTTCTGCAGTAACCTGAGTGCTTGTGTTATGTAGCAGATCCTTGCACCTGACAAGCAGCTAACAGTAACCTTCTCCTTAATCAGCCTAGTGAGTGGGACATCAGTGTGCCTGACTATAGAGTCACCTATGACTAGTATGTAGGGTATGTTATTTTGCCTTAAGGGCTGTGATTGCATGGCACACTGGTTTTGTGAAGTATGTGTTTCATGGTTTGTGTTGGGGGGTAGAGGTTGCATGGATGCTTGCTTTGGAGGTCTATGTTGGTTTTGCAGATTTTTATTTAGACCCTCCGAAAATGTTTTCATGTATTTATGTGTGCTTTTTGCCAGTGCTGGTTTAATGGGTCTGTGTAAGACTGGTGGTGTGATGCAAGTATTTCCCTTCTCCTCTTGACTGTCTGATCTAGTCTTGGGTTGAGGGAGCTTAGTCTCTAGTTTGGCTGTATAACTGCATCTCTTGCATGTATTAGTGTTTGGTGGTAGGAGGAGGGGGTTGTCTGTGTACATGAGGCAGTTGTAACATTGCCCCAAAATGCCAATATTTACCAGTTGGACTGGAGAGTACACCTGAAACTGCCCTTTGGACATGCCTGGATAGGTATAGTGAACTGTTTTACTCGATGGCTGGTAAGGTCGAATAGAGAGCCTTGTCCTTCTGTACAGTACAGGGGGGTCTAGTGCTAGGGTTTATAAGTGCTTGCTATAAGTTTTGAGCAAGTGCTAGGCTGAGAAATTAATGGCTTGAGTGCTTAAGTTGAAAGTTTGTCTAATTCAAGGGAAAAATTAAAGAGGAGATTTTTAATGCAAAATGATGATCACTTTCACAATGGTAATCATTGCTTCATCAGACAGTTCATTCAAACAACAGCAGCACTTAAATACTTTAATTCATTACTAGAACAACCAATCCTACCACTCAAAGTTAATTCAGCACTCAGCAAATAATTAATTATTATGGTCACGTTTTGCCCTTAGTGAATTACTGAAGTCAGAAAAACTGTTTAAAAACCACATGCACAAAATGTAAAGACAAGGACATGTGGATAAATATAAATAAAATACATAAAAAGTCAATGAATAAATACATATACTCATGTTCCCCATTTAGTAACTACTTATGTGCATAGATATAAGCATAAATAAATATATATATGTATATATATATATATATATATATATATATAAAAGTATAAGCAGTACACACTCAACAACTTAATGAATACATATAGTCTGCCTAATAAATGCACATGTTGTCCACCTAGTAAATACATATGCTTTAATACATACTTCTCAACAAATGATTGTCTTTAATGATAGCTATGCTAGAAGCAGCTCAAGAAATATTGTCATATTGAGTCAAAGCCCTGCATGAGTTTATGTAGTCTTCTCTTGTTAAAATAATATTATTTTTTATTTTATTTTAACCTTCTAGATTTTAACACTGGCTTCAATGGAACACTATCATTCAAACCCAAACCTCTATGTACTCCTAAATGCAAAATTCATTTTACTTCCATATTTTCAGTAGTATTGACTATGGCCCACATCCTATTGCTGACATTCTGAATGTGTAAAACCTGAAACAAAAATATGTGGTCATCCCCCTTATCCAATGTATGCTTAGCCAAAGCACTATACAGTTGCCCTTTCCTAGTGCAGTAAAGTTGATCCCTTATCCATTCCCTAAGGTGACGGTTAGTTTTGCCAACATAGAAATGGAAACGTTGTGCAGTGAGCTACATACACTACATTCTTAGTATTGCAATCAGCAGAATTCCTTAGCTCCCATAGACGCCCTGTTTCAGGGTGCTTAAAAAAACTTGATTCATCTATATAAATGCACTGTGTACATTTTCCACATCTATGGGTACCATTCACTGTGCTATCCATCAGAGCAGGTGTCCTTGGATAGCAAAGCTGCTGTTTCAGATTTTTCTTATTTCTAAATGCAAAATGCGGTTGTCCACATACTATGTTGGTAGTATCCTCATCTACTAACAACACATGCCAATTTTGTCGTATGATGGTTACAAACCTTTTCACATCTCTTGTATATGGTAAAACCATCGGAATGTGTGATAATACACTATTCCTGATACCTACCCTGTCACTACCTGCTCTATCAGAGTAGTAGGGCTTAGCTTTACCTTTCCTTTCTTTGTGTACATTGTGGTACACCTTATCAATTTCATGTTCATTATACCCCCTATTAATGAAACCTGTTCTTAGCTTAGTTAACTCATTTATATACACGTCCTCTTGACAACATAGGTGAGATGTTCCTATTGCCTGGCCTCTGATTATGTTAGGAAAAATCTTAGGGTTATGCATACTGTTGCTGTGTAGAAAAGATGGTCTGTAACATTGTTTCCTATGTAATTTCATAGACCATTGGTCATTTTCTCTGTATATGGTAACATCCAGGAAGTCTAAACTCATCTCAGAACAGTTCATCATAAACCTAAAAAGTCACTAGCAGTATTTAGGTATGCATACAGGGATTTAAGTTGTTCACCATCACCTTTCCAAAAAATAAAAAGATCATCAATGAAATGCCTATAAAAGGCTATTTGAGGATTACCTAATATATGTTCATATTCCCAGTTAACCATAACCAGATTTGCATATGTGTTGGCAAAACTTGTGCCCATGGCAACCCCTGACAACTGCTTATAGCATATGTCATTGAACAAAAATATGTTTTGCTCTAGTACCGATTCTAGCAACATACAGAGAAAATCTATTTTAGTATTAGAGAACTTTCCCTGCCTTGTCAACACTGATTTCACCATGCTTATCCCCTGGTCATTGGGTATACTTGTAAATAAAGACACTACATCTAGTGTGGTCAGTATCCCCATATCTGCTGTTCCCATTTGCTTCACTGCACCATAAAGGTCCACTAAAAACTGTTCTGTGTCTTTCAAGACATATGCATATACATTGAGTGCTGTCTTCAATTCCTCATCCAGGTATATAGAGATGGGTTCTGTTAGCCATTCTGCCCCTGCTACTATAGGTCTAAATTTCGGGTTATATGGGTCTTTGTGTATCTTGAGGAGGCCATGGATTTGAGGTATGAGTGGATTTTCAACAGTGAAATAATTAAAAAGATCTTTACTTAATAGCTCCATACACATGCATTCATATAAGGTACTAGCAATCTGTTCACTCATTTCAAACACAATTGTTGTTGGTACTTCAGCATATACATTTGGATCCAATAACATTTCTTGCATAGCTGTATTATAAAAGTCAGCATTCAATATCATCACTGGTCCCCCTTTGTCAGTGGGTCTTATAACTATGCTATCATTAGTCTGCAAGTGACACAATGCTTTGTGCTCAATCTTTGTCAAATTATACTTTCCTTCTTCTAAAAAACTATTGTTTCCTGTGTTATAAATGGCGTTTTCACAAGCTTTTAAGAAGGTTTCTATATTATACGGCAATATTGGTACATACAGACTGTTTTTCTTAAACTGAACATCCCTTGCCTCATTGCCATTTCCAAATTGTTGTTTCAATGTTACATTTCTAGTAAACATACGTAGGCATAACAGAAATTCACTAATGTCCATTTTAGTCGAAGGTATAAAATTTAAACCTCTGTTTAATAAAGAAGTCTCAGCTGCAGACAGTTCATATTTGGAAATATTCCATATTAACTCTCCTGCCCATACCCCAACATTTTCTTCAAAGTGTGAGTTTGTAACTGACCTGGTGCATCGTTCCATTTCTGGCCTCTGGAAATGTCCTGTTCCACAGATTTTTTCCTCCTTGCTCGAAACGGTAGGGGTAGAACAGGAAAAAACTGTTGTTGTCCTCCTTCCATATTAATATTCCTTCTTACCACAGCTGTAGTTGTAGAGGCAGTTGTTGCATTATCATTGGTTGCCAAAGACGATGGCACTTCCATCAGTGTAGAGTAAACGGAAAGTGCCTCATTTGGTGAAAGAACACTCCCTCCTGCCTGTTGATTCATTGTTTCCTTATCTTCCCCGAGTGCATTGGTCATCTCTTCAGACTGTACCTGATGCTCTGCCCTCGGTCTCTCATGCCGCTCAAACAATTGGACTTGCCCTCTCCTCTGCTGGTAGGCTGTTGGTGGTACCTCTGACTGCCCATTGGTATCTGTCATAAATTGCAAATTGTGGTTGGTAGCACACTGCTCTGCAAACTGTGCAGGTTTTGGCCAAGTAAAGACATGCTGGTTGGTGAAATCTGTTTGATCCCTACACAGTTTCTTTTTCTATTGCTCATGCAGTCTGGTTTCATAGCGGAGTATCTTATCAATTAGTTAATGCATGAAAACTTCAGTAGCTGCTTCCCCATAAAGCATAGACACTTCGTGTCGTTGCTGACATGTCTTTTCATTGAGCTCTTGTTCCACCAGTTTGAAAAAGTCCAACAACAATTGTATATATGCTTTACTGGTGTTAAGATTAATTTGTTGTCACTGGGCAAACAAAGTGGGGTAGGTGTTTCCATATGTGGGCATATTAAGTACTCTGAGTCCCCTTGGTATAACATTTAGGTTTAAGCAGGCTTCAAAATGGAACTGTTGGCTCTGGAGCCGCTTAAACCTATACAAATCACTCTCCACATTTCTTTTCAAATTGCGTATCTCAGCTTCATTGATGTTGTAAGTAGGTAGAATTGGTTGTTCTAGTAATGAATTAAAGTATTTAAGTGCTGTTGTTTGAATGAACTGTCTGATGAAGCAATGGTTACCGTTGCGAAAGCGCTCACCATTTTGTATTAAAAAAAGATTTTACTGTTTTGTGGTTCAACTTCTTTATTCCAGCTACCTTCCTACTGGGTATCTGTGTTTCAATATTTTTAACTTCTGGGCTGGTTTGGATTTATTTGTTTGTTAATTCTGATAAAGTAATGAAGTTTTTAGAAAATTATACAACAATAGAAGAAACAGCGAAGGTGATAAAAAGGTATGAATGAATCAGTGCCATGATTGAATGATATAAGTTATAAGTGTTTTAAGGAAATGAATAAAGATGACAGAGAGTTCTTTTAATACTAAATGAATGGATGAAGGAAGATATTATGGAAGAAGTCATGTGATATAGTGACAAAATGTATATTAAATAATAAGAAAGAAAGTATATAAAAATTGGAGGCTATAACACTAGGGAAGACTGACTTTAAAATATTTATGAAAATACTGTGAAAAAATAGAGAATATATTTTATGAGGCAGGAGGAATAATCTGTGGCATAAAAGGAGGACAGGTAAAATAAATATTAATTATAGTGAAAGATGTTTTTGAAGAAGTAAGATTGATAGAATGTGACATATCTAAATCCTTTGATAAAGTTAACCATGAGTCAGTGTTACAGATTTTAGAGGGATATGCAATATGAGAAAAATATTAGCTTAATAAATACATTTTACTAAAATGCAAGGCCACAAGATATAAAAAGATGGATAGGTAAAATAAGTATTAACAGAGAAGTAAAATATGTGCATATTTGTATTGGCAATAAATGCTGCAGTACAGACATATGTATTAAGTCAGGGAGGCAAGATCTGAGATGGAAGGAAATATTAATTACATTAAGAATATGCATGACATATGTAGACAATTTAGGTCTAATAACTAATAACTAACTATCATCTGCACTGCAAACAATTCATCAGAACTACACCAACTTACCCAAAACCTCCTCACCTCCACCAAACTTTGGGTGTCTAATAATCATCTTGCCCTGAACCCCAACAAAACCAAACTAGTAATCTTTGCCCCTAAAATGTCCACACCCCTACAAAAAAAAAGAGAACTTCACCAGTCAATCCCTAAATGGTACCACCAGTGACATTGTACCTAGCACAAAACTCCTATGTGTCATCATAGATGAAAACCTTACATTCGACCTACACATCCAGTCCAATCTCAAAAAGACACATCAAAACCGTGGCACTCTCTACCGACACAAACATCTACTTAGTGCATCAGCACAACTTTCCCTTGCCTCATATTTTCCATTACACTCTCTTTTATACAGTGCCCCCCTCTTCACCAGCATTCAGTCCTCTCTAAAGTCCAAACTAGATTCATGCTACAACAAAATTGCTGAGTTTGTAACTAATGCCTCCTACTCATCCCACCACTGCTTATCATTATGCAACCTAAAATGTTTTGAACTCCCCAACTATCTCCCCTTTATCCAACTAACTACAGCTCACAAACTCAGTCATAATCCAACCATGTGTCCTGCTCTGTCTTCTATATTTAATTTATACCATCCTAACAGACCACTCTGATCCAACAACCAACTGCTTGTAAATGTAAAAAAACCCAAACTTTGGGCTGGCCAGATGCTTTACTCCTTTACCATCACAAAACTTTGGAACTCCCTCCCCCCAACACTTAGATCCAGCGGTCAGTAACCCTCCACAAGACATCTCTGAAATAACACCTCTCCTCATCTTGGCTGTGCACATGTGTTAACACCACATCTCATATAACCTAACTTCAACCATCATAACTATTCTCACCCCCACTCTACTACTCTGGCATCCTCCTTTCACATCCACCTGTCTTTTACTTCCTCTGCCTCTCCATCCTGTCCACTTCCCTCTTCTACTTACCTTCATTGTCCTAGCACTGATGCTTCCTGTCTACTTTCTTCTCTTCCTAACCCTAATAGACCTGTCATTGAATCAGGCAAGACATTCAGGTACTCTTGCAGCCTACCTTAATATCATACCACCACTTATGTCTGCAACAATATCCACCAACTTTGCTGATTCCTGCAACAGGACTCATTATAGCCTATCGCTCAGCTATTACACCTCCTAAACGTGTGAGAAGTTTAAGTACCTAGTCTCTAATTAATATCTGCTTTGCACCCACTGCATGAAGTGTCCTATATAAATTTTGCTAGCTGAAAACTACTCATATGAAATGCTTTCATGTTTATACTCTGTATTGCTTGTATAATATTGTTGATTTCAGAATGATTACTTATGTACTGTTTTTTTCACCAGTTGTGTGAGCTCCCAATAATACACACTAAATGTCTTTATTAATGCAAATTCTATATTGTATCTTATATGTGGAGCTTTTCTCCCTGGACTCCAATGAAAATTGTCACTTCTGCCCCAGATGAAGCATCCCGGTAAGCAAATGCAAATAAATACTAAATAAATAAATACATAATAACAAAAAAACAGGGATGGATAAGTTAGTAATACAGATTAAAAAGATGTTAAAAAAGATGGTCTGTAGTTAAAAAGGAGGATGAGGGATTTGTTGAGAAAAATGCAATATATTTCAAAAGAAAGGAAACAAAGCTGGGAATGACATGTCTGCATAAAATGCAATAAATCAATGGAGAGAAATAGTGAAACAAGTAAAACATGCTAGTCTGGTGACAAGGTCTTTATCTCAAGGCAGACTTTGATTAAGGAGAAGAGAAAGAAAAGAATAATGAAAAAAAAAATCAGGAAAAGGAAGAGGAAGAAGTAGAAAAAAATAAAAGCTGGAAAAAAGAAGCAAAGAAAGGAAAGTTAATTAATGTGAATAGTGTAAGAAACCGTATCGAGGCTAAATGGTGTAAAAAGGAAGAAACTAGAAAGTATTTCTTTGTTAGATACAAGACATGTTTAAAATAGAAAAAGGATATAGCTGAGGCATTGTCACGGAATATGATTATGTGACCTGTAGGTATCTGACCAGGCATATGCAGCAACTACAGTGACCTCAGATATTCCTTACAAAAAGAGTACAAGGCATAATAAGCCTGCCTTATGCAGGGGGCCTTAAAACCCTTTCCCTCTACTCAGTCTTGTATAGATTGATGAGGTGTGATCTATGCCTTGCATTTTTGGGTAATGTGGGGACTTATTTTGTGGGGTTAATGGGTAGAAGGACCCGGTTCAGTGGGCATGTGGGATGTGTTGGGGAGCAGTGGTGACACATGCATGTGTGTTGGCAGGGACCCAGCTTTAGTACTTGGTGTAGTACTGCACCTTGGCTACTGGACTGATTTAGAGCATGTATGACAGAGGGTTCATCTTCCCATCTCCATCCCCACCCACAAGAGCTGTCTCTAACATGAGTTGCACTGGATGTCCACAACTGTAGCTAGATGTTGCTGTCCTACATGACTGTGACTGACTTCTGCTGGAAGATGTTGCAGCATGGCCACAACCATAACCATGGGGACACCTTCTATCATGTGTAGCCACATCTACAACCAATGTTGCAGTGTTGAAGTGCTAGCACTGTGGGAGCAGGTTCTTGCTCACCACTAGCCATGCAAGATAACATCTGTAGCAGATGAACAGCCATTAGAACAGCTATTTACCCCTGACAGACAACTTAGAGATGACAATGTATGGTCCAATGAGTAATTCATTCCATCCAATGAATTGTGCAAATAGGTTATGAACTCCACTAAGTAAACATGTTAAGTCAGCATACACAGCCAGGATCAACATCACAACCTTTGACATAGCCCCGATTGAACTAGATTATGCTTTCAATATGACCCTGTATATACTTTGTGTGGCAGTTACTGACATACTACTTTGAAGGGAAGATGGTAAACATACCTCTGGAGACCACTAGTACCCCCCTCCCCACAGTGGAACTCCATGCCCATGAGTGCTAGAGAAGGATTCAGCCATATCTCAGCTGGGGTCCACCACATTTCCATAATCTATAGTGTCCTCATCAACTTGTCTAATCACAGTTGGTAGTGTACCCTAGGTTTGCACAGCCACCAAGACTTGGTCCATACTTTGATCAGGGATGAAGAGTTACAGTCCCTGTACCCAACATACACTCTGTACCCCTTGACTGCACCAGTTCATCCACCTCATCATCATCATCAAAGGCTAGAGATCCTCCAACATCAGATGGAGGTAGTTCCACAGTGCTGATGCCAGATGAATCACCTGTAAATACATCAAAACCAAAAATATCCAGTGTAAGTGTGGCCCAGTACCATAATTATGCATGCAAGTGATATTCTTAAAACTAAAAAGTATGATATTGAGTTATAACTCTGCCCATGCCTTATGCAGATGGATGTTCCAGCTGGATGCCATGTATAACTATATTCCAGAAGTGAGACTGGTATTATAAATTATAACGTGAAAGGTTAAAATTGGGGCAGATAGAGATATTAGGACTGCATATCTGGGGTATCATCAGTTGAAATTCTCTGGGGCATATTCAGCTGTGCTCCAACATTCAGCACTGGACTGTGGAACACCATGTAGGTGCTATTACATTTAAGGGAGGCCAACAGCTCCTTTGTCACCATAAGGGGTGGTTCAGTAGATGGCCTACCACTTGTTGCCCTCCATTTCATGCCACAAACTCTGCTCTGTGGGTGGCAGCACTGATAATATCAGTTGTCCTACAGTGAATCATATTGTAATTAATGATCCTTATTCCCCAAGGAATTAACATTGTTGACAATTTTGTCAGACATGGTCATGGAAGACCTGGACGATGGAATGCACTGCAAAGAGCCATCTACCATGGAGGCAGATGGCCTTTAATATCACTTCATTTTCACACTCCATAAACTCTGGCTTGTGGGGGGGGGTTGGTTTTCTGTGCCTGTTTTTAAGACATAGTTCTATTGGTAAAGAAAAAGGTGAAATTAATACCTGTGGTCTTAAGTGGGTCTTATAAATCCTAATAGTACTACTATACTAATAGGACATCTGCTATGGTTGGGTCTCACACTAACATACATGTATGCACAGAATAATCTTGTTTTGAATATCAGGCATTATTTTGTCCTAAGCACACAACTCCCCCCCCCCTTCAAACAAAAAACAAAAAAAAAAAACAAGAACAGCCCATGAGTGCAAGTTAGCAAACACATAACTGAATAAGCCCATGTGCATTACAATACAAGTGGTGCAAAGGTTTTTGCTAATCACGTACGTGTAAGGCACTTAACAGTGCAATGGTGTAAGGCACAGTATTGATGGTACATGCTACTCTAACAAGTCTGCATGCTACTATGGTCATTATACTTGATGTGCACCCTTAAGAGAGTTTTGGCAATACATGTAGAAACACTGATGAACTGACACCATGTCTAGGCCTTATAACAATTAGTAAACAAAAAGCTGCCTGTAAATAAAAAAATATTAGGTCTAAAAAGTACCTCAGCACCCGTAAAAAATCTACTGCCAATCATTAGCGGACCAGAGTTCCGCTGTGGCGACCTTCAACTGGGAAAAGCCAAAAGAAGAAGAAGTTCTAAAAAGTACCACTGATATTTATGCAAGCAGGTACCCCTTTGGCAGCAAGCTGTTGCAGCAACTCACAGGATTCAAACACCATTCACATTGTAGTTGTTTTCTTTGGTAGCAGACTGATTATCTGTGCTTCTTGTTGCACATATATGCCACTGGGGGCACAAAGTTTGTATTAATTATGATTCATGATATTATTGTTTCTGAGTAGCTCAATCTGCATGATGTGCAAACCTAATAAATATCATGGAAAATTATGCATGATGTTGTGTACATGCCATAGCACCTGTGGGCAGTTCCATGTACCCAAGGTGCCTATAACAGATTAGGACCCAGAGATCTGTCATCTGATAATTAACCATCTGAAGATGGAGCTGCTATAGAGCTGGTATTCTCAGCAGCAAAGAGAGGGATGGAGGACTGGTATGTTTTACACCTCAGAGTGCCATTAGAACCATAGTAATACAGTGTGTATATTGTAATATCTCAGCATCCATCTCACAATCGAAGTGACCGTCATTGTGCCGAGTCTAAAATATGCGAGAAATCATTTGGGTACCAGTTACCTGCCATTTTTACTGACATCTTTGGAGGTGAGAAAATAATGTCTGTTGGATTCCTGCAGTGATTGTATGGACATCATGATCTGGTGACTCATTGAGTCATAACCCTGCTCAGTGCTATTGCCACCTTCTGAGGCAGGAGATGATCCCCAGGCTGAAGAGTAGTCTCCCACTAGGTCTAAGCTGGCAGAGAATACATCCTCAAATGTCCAGACTATCCCAACCCTGTGTTCCCCTCCCTATTGTCACTATGCCCATTGCTATGTACAATCCTCCCCTCACAATCGTCTTCCATCTATTTGTTTGATGTCACCTTCACTACTGCCCTCCCCCTTCCTCCTTCCTCACCATGTTACCACACTCCATGTCAGTCATGTGTGTCTCTCCCCTGTTACCTAGCCTCCCCTTCCTATGCACCTCATGAGTCCCTGACTTCCTTCATCAACATTTCCTTCTCCAAAAATATAAATGCAGCATCTCACAACAGAATAGTTCCATGCATACCTCTGGACTTCCCAGCTATTTGACAAGGGTACACATTATTGGCTGTAATAGTTCATCATAAATGTACAGTTTCTGGACACAGAATTACGGTTTTCAATCATCAAATAATTACAACCATTATGCTAAGGCTACAGGATTCTTCAGCTTAGAGGTTGAGAGGTATTGTCCGATCCCACATCCATGCTGCTCATTTCTTACCTTGAGTTAAATGCATAAATACATAACATGCAAAAATTTCAAGCATGGGAATTAATACTATTTTAACCTGCCAATATACCAAAACTGTTGCTGCCATATTAAATGTCCAGGCTGTCCTTAAAAATACCTAAACTAGTGCTTGCTTTAATATACTTAGGTACTCTATTCCAGCATCAGCTGCTCTCTCAGAGAACCAGTTAGCACACTTCTCACTCCTACAGAATCTTCGCGTTCCTGTCAAAAGACCAAAGATGCATTCTGTCAAATGCATCTTGGTCGATCTGTAAATGTCGAAAATGCAAAATGATGAAGCCGCTTGTGAGCAAATTCTTTCCCTGGGAAAGAAGTCACTTGGCTGCTTTCATCACGTTGCCATTTTCGGCACTGTAATGTGATCTCGTATTTGGTATATTTAAGTAGGGGTTGTGGGGGCACAGTGTGTTCAGTGTGTTTTTTTGGGAAAAAAATCACTGTTCTGGTAGTTTGCTCATTTATGTTTTCGCTGTTTTGGGTTCGATATAACAGCATTCAATCTTTTGATTGTTCACTGTTATAACATAGACCTGAATCTTCTACTGTTTTTGATAACCTCAAACATTCCCAGAGGTAGTTATCTCTACCTGCCCTATATACTTGAATAAAATCTCTTAAATATCTGTATAAGGCACTGTACAGGTTCAAATATTTTAGTCGTTCATAATAACTTAGATTTTCACATTCATGGATGCATTTTCCATATTTCTGCTGTACTCTTTCCAGTTTTCTCATGCTTGATTTCTTACAAGGTTTCCATATTGTTACTATTGTATATATTCATGTTTGGGTCTACTATTTGGGTCTAATGTAATTAACAAGCAATAACTTCATCATTTCTAATTTCCTAAACTTTATAAATCTTTTTATACACCCAGTAATTCTACTATTATCATTAATCAATTGGTTGATAGGATTAGAAAAAATAAAAACTGGATCTACCCATATACCCAGGTCCTTAAATGAATCTACAGTTTAATTCACTATGAGCTGTATTAAATATTCACCTTTCAGTTTATGTTTTCCAAATGTCGTGCGCTTAGTTTTTGATGTATTTATCAGCATATTATTCTCCTGTGCCCAAGTGGTCAAGTTATTCAAGTTTTTTGCAAACATGCCTTATCTCTAACATATGTAATCAGTTTTCCCAATTTCAAGTCATCTGCATAAAGACTGTAGAACATTTCAGATGAAAAAGATCTGAAAGATACAATCTAAACAAGTAAGGGCCTAGGACAGAGCTGTGTGAAACACCTTGACTATAGCCAAGAATTTCAACTGTCTAATTGCTGTATGATACTTGCCATGTCCTATTTGTAAACCATGCAGCTATCCATCTTATCAAGAGTATATCAACACCTAGTTGTTCTAATTTATTGATCAGTGTTTTCTGTATGACCATGTCAAATACTGAAGTTAAATCTACATAAATTACATCATAGCACAATGTTTCATTCATAGCTGTTATTATACTGTTATAGAACATCATGTTACAGGTGGTAATAGATACATTTTCAACATATGCATGCTGATATATGGTTTCAGATCCCATCCTTTCCAATTCTGACAATAACTCATCCACTATTTCCTTCTCCATTATTTTTCTACAACTTAATAGCAGACTTAGGGGTCTCTATGATCTGTGTTTTAGCCTCTGCATTGTTTCCTTTCTCATCCCTATCCTACACTTCCATTTCATATGTTTATCTTGTTATGGAATAGATAAATACACCAAAACCATGCCCAAAAAGTGCTTATAAATAAAATAATTTTTCTGCTGTCATTTGTTGTGTAACAGTTTGCAGAGTGAAATGTCAATGTATCAGCTCAGCAAGAACCTGTCCAGGTGACCTGCAGACTCCTACAGCAGCAGAAGGAGAAAACAGAGACTTTGGTTTGATTTAAGTAATTTTTTGGTTTGTTTCTTGCTATATATTGCTAATTTCACCTAAACACCCAGTTTCTAGTGTTTATTTGACACTAAAAGCCTATTTTAGCTGTTTATTGTACGTACTTATTGTTTTCACTTTTAAAATAATTTCTGTGAGCATTTAAACTTTTTTAACTATTGTAGGCTACATGCTCAAGTGCAATAACCTTTTACTGTGCTTTAAAGTGATTATTTTGTTTTATTTGCCTTGACTTTTTAAAAAAAGTAAAAAAAAAAAAAAAAATAACCTATTCTACACTTGTTTTCCTGCCTTTCTGAAGCTAGTAGAGTCCAGTTTTCAGAGTTTGCTGAACCAGTTTCTGTGTTGCCCATACGCTACTTGGATAGAAGAAAGTTTCTCTGTTCACCAGTGAGAATGGGGAGCTTTGAGCAGCCTATCTGTCTCTGTAGGAGTAATTTTCATCTCATAATTTGTAGTTTATTGGCCATTTTGGGCTAATTTCTATCTCTTTCATATTTCTGCTATAAAAACCCGCATTTGCATGGTTTTGCACACCGCACAGTGCCGGTTAAATAGGATTAACTATCCCCGGCTCCACAAAGTCTGCTCTTCAGTTTTTCCCTCCCCGGCTCCACAAAGTCTGCTCTTCAGTTTTTCCCTTATAACTAGTCAGTCTTTCAGCCTAAGCACTCAGACCCGCACCTTTTAGCCCAGCAGTTGTTCTAAATCTGCTGTATCACTAAATAACCCCAGCACTCAACCCCCGCATCTGCCAGGAGGGAATAGTCTATATACTTCCCTACTTGAGAACTACTTCCTACTTAACAAAAGCAAACAGTTTTTATTACTTACTCGGGCATATCCAAGAGACAGCTCCTGGTGTACACTCCAGCTTACCTGATGAACCTGGGCATCTTGAGGCAATGTTACAACTGCCTCATGTACACAGACAACCCTCTCCTCCTACCACCAAACACTAACACTTGCGAGAGATGCACTTATACAGCCAAACTAGAGGAAAAGCTCTCTCCAACCAAGACTGGAACAGACAGTCAAGAGGAGAAGGTAATAACTAGCAGCGTCCCACTCACTTTACATAGACCAACTAAACCAACACCTCTAAAACCCAAACATAGTAACACCAAGACATATATGGAGGCTCTGAATAAAAACCTAAATCTGCCTAGGCAACAGAGACCTCCAAAGCAGACACACAAGCAACCTCCTCCCACCAACACACCCCAAAGAACACATAGCCCACAAATCCAGTGTGCCACACAACCACAGCCCATAAGGCAAAACAACATACCCAACACACTAGTGATAGGTGACGCTATAGTCAGGCACACTGAAGTCCTACTCACCAGGCCGGACAAAGAGAAGTTTACTGTCAGCTGCTTGTCAGATGCCAGAATCTGCCACATAATGCATGCACTCGAGTCACTACAAGGCAAGTACAAATATGACTCTCTCATTGTCCATGTTGGTGTAAATGACCAGAGACGTACCTCCCTGGACTACATGAAAAGAGACATGGAAGAGCTCTCCGATCTTGTAGCCCAAGCAGGTATGACCCTAGCCTGAGTAGCATCCTGCCTTCACAAAGAATTATATCACAGTTCAAGGATAAGATGATCAACTTTATCAATTGGCTATGCTTCTGGTGTCATTCAAACGGGATCCAATATCTGTCTGCCTGGGATGTTATGCTTGACAGACCACAATGCTTAGAGATGGCCTGCACCTGTCACCCCTGGAATTCAGGATATTGGCCAAGGCTCTTGCCACCCCCATAGTGACTTTTTTAGGCAAGGGTCAAAAGACAAACCCACCACCATAAGTGCTACAGGTGAAAAAAAACTGAGGGCAATGCTGCTCAATGCTAGGAGTCTAAACCTCAAAATGCACTCACTCAAGGCACGTCTCAAAATGGAGAACATCAATATCTGTGCAGTAACTGAGACCTGGTTCAAGGCTCATGAGGCCACCCCAGCACTACCAGGCTATAATTCATACCATATGTTTCGGCCACAAAACCCGGACTGAAACATGAAGGGCTGAGGTGTGTCCATATTCATCAAGGACATCCACACCTCCAGGCAAGTTGCAAAATACGATGCCTCTGAGATCATCCAAGTGCAACTAACCCAAGGCAAAAATGCATTCCAAATTGTAGCTTGTTATAGATCCCTCACCATGACCCAGGATGCTTACTCCTCATTCCTGGGGAGACTGGAAAAAATGAGGGTCCGACCAAATACCATAATAATGGGCAATTTCAACTACCCTAACATAAACTGGGAAAACTACTCTTGCACTAATCCCCTTGCTCAATGATTCCTGGAATTTATAAGCTCTAATGCCCTGGATCAACTTGTAAAACCCCCACCAGGGGCAACAATATTCTGGACCTAGTCATTACCAACAAATCCTTGCTTGTTAGATCAGACCATAAACTAATCACCCTAGATATCCACATCCTGACCCCTCCTCCACACAAGGAAACCGCCGTAAACATTTCTACAAAGCGAACTTCATGCTATTCAAAACTGAGGTGGCTAACTTCTCAATGCCCCTGCAGATGGATAACACAATCAATACAGTCACGATTGCTGAATCCTACACAAATGCACTCTACAAGCACCTGCATGAGTGCATGGATTGTGCTATCCCCAACAAAACCAAGACGCTATCCTCCAAAAAAAGGAAGCCGATCTGGTGGTCCCCTGCCATTAACAAACTCTACAACAGAAGGAAGAAACTGTTGCAAAAGAGAATAAAAATCCAGGAGTGGAGGAACTCATTGACAGGTCTCAGTAAGAAACTAAGATCTCTCATAAAATCCTCCAAAGCTAATTTTGAAAGAAAAATTTCCACGGATTCCGAAGACAACCACAAGGCATTCTTTAGCTATGTCAAGAATCTCCATGGCAACACCCAGATCTGCACCAAGCTACAACAGAATGGCGCAAAATATACAGAGCCAACTGATATTGCCAACATCTTGGCAGATAGGTTCAATGCAAACTTTACTCCTCCTCGCTCCCCAATGGGCCTATATCTATACCAGATGATTGTAGATCCCTATCAATCACAAACACGCAGGTAAAAACAGCACTCTCTAAAGCCAAAAACACAGCATCCATGGAACCAGACAACATCCCAGACTGCGTCTTACATGAACGCCAAAATGAACTAGCCCCCCACCTAAACTCCATGTTTAATCACAGCCTCACCGCAGGCTATTTGCCTACTGAATGGTGCACAGCAATGGTTATCCCACTTCACATAGGAGGAGCCACCACAGACCCCGGGAACTATCAGCCTATTAGCCTGACAAGACTGGTCTGCAAGGCCATGGAGCATATCATCATGGAACTCATAAACAAAGACATTGGTAACCTCCAAACTTTGGATGCTACCCAATTCAGATTTGTGAAGGGTAGGTCATGTCTCCTAAACCTGGTAGACTTTTTTTGAATCAGTTACCAAGGCCATAGACGAGGGCAAGGTGGTCCACACAGCCTACCTGGACCTTGCTAAAGCCTTCAACACTATCCCCCATTCAGGAATCATAGATAAACTCATCAACCTTAACATAAACCCTTACATCATGAGATAGGTAGCCAACTGGCTCATGGACATAACCCACACAGTGAGAGTTGCAGAGTCCAGATCCGACTCCAAACCAGTGACAAATGGATTGTCCCAGGGTTCAGTCCTGGGAAGTCTCCTGTTCAGTATATACTTCTCTGAAGTGCAAGTGAACATTGAGGGTCTACGGCTAGCCAAGATCACAGATGACTGCAAACTGGGTGCCATTATTAATTCCCCTGCTGATGTAGGCATCCTGCAAAATGGCCTCACTGTAACAGATACCGGGTGCCAAAATCATAGCCTCAAGCTAAATGCTAAAAAGTGCATTGTTCTCCCCTTTGGTAAAAACACGATACCCATGAATTACCAAATAGGGGGAAGTTCACCTAACACAGAAAGTGTGATAAGAGACCTTGGGACCCAAGTGGATAGTAACCTTTCCTTTGATAACCACATTGCCACAGTGGTCAGAAAATCTTTCTACGTGACCCACCTAATCACAAAATGGTTCACATCTAGAAAAACGGAAGTCATCATCCCCCTCTACTCATCACTTATCAGACCCTTCATTGAATACAATGCCCCATTTGGGATGTACCTCACAAGACACCTACAACAACTGGAGAGTCCCCAAAAGTACCTCACCAAGAGAACTGCTGGCCTCAAACAGTTGCTCTATGCCAACTGGCTCAAGAAACTCCAACTCTACTCGGTCGCATACCACTTACATCGAGGAGATCTCTGTCTGACATACAAAGCTGTGTCAAACCCGGGATGGATGGACATGGTCCACTTAAAAAATCCCAATCTCCCAGAGCTACACGGTCTAGGGACCTAAACCTCACCACAACAATACATAGGACATGCTGGAGGGTTAGATTCTTGTCCCAGAGACTTCCCTTTCTCTGGAACAAAATTCCCATCTACATCAAGCAGAGCTCATCATTAGCACTTTTCAAGAAAAATCTGATAAGTGGATGGGTGATAGGAAATTCACCTCTGGGATCATGTCTGGGGCTCTGCTTGACAAAGGGGCAGGAATTTAACACTACATGGGTGGCAAAAGCCAATACACTCTTGGCTAGGCTTACTTTGGCCCTCGGGCAGATAGCCAAGTACTTACTTATGAACAATATAAAACCACAGGGAAATGACACTTCTTACCTTATGGTAAAAATGAAGAAAAACTGTTAACATACACAAATGATATTGCCATCTGTTGTGAAACTGAGCCGAACATAGTGTGTGTCACTAATCAATTCTGAAATATGGTAAAGTTAATAATGTTCCTGTAATAGCTTCCATGGTTCAGTACATTCATGATGTGATAAGTCTATTCTCAGTGTACTAGGTGCAGGGTTCTATTCCCCTAAACGTGATATGTTGTTTATAATATTCTGTTTTCATCATACAGCTGTTTTCCATTCTCATGCATTGCATTTTTTTTCTGACACCTTTACTAAGATTGCTTCTGTCACTATGCCTGACTAATGTTCTGGTTCTGCGATTACTGAGTAGCAAAATCATGGATTCAGATGCATTTAATTGTAGTTCTCTTTTCTCCATATAATGTGCTCCACTGTCCAGAAATATATTATACCTACACCTTTTCTAGGAATGATTTACTGGCATGCTGGCTAATGGTCTGGTTCAGACATTATTGACTTAAAAAGTAATAGGTTCAAATACATATATGCATGTGTTCTGTTCCCCAGAAGCATTCCTATCATCATTGTGCAGATTTTGTTAAGTAGTTTGGCACTTTCCTTTCAAATGAAAGACTGACTTGTTTAGCATTGTTGAGCTAAGAAGATGGGCTCTTAATCCAGTTCATTCCTTATTGGCTTACCTTGGGTTCTGCTCTTTGCTTGCTTCCTGTTTTTATCTGTCCTGTGCTCTCACTTCCATTGTTTAGTCTGGTAAAAAAAATAGATAGCAACAACACAGACAAGTCCATAAAGGGCTTATAAAACAAATCATCTCTGGGCAGTCATATACCATGTGACAGCTGGCAGAGAATAATGCTAATGCCATATATAACCACAGAGACCTGTACTCCATATCCTATGGTAAAAAAAAAAAAAAATCTTGCACTAACAGTTTTGCCATTGGTCCTGCAACTGAGCTGAACTTTGATGTGCATCACTAATTGTAAAATATGGTAAGGTTAATAGTTTTACTGCAATAGCTCCCAAGGCTCATTATAGTCATGAACTGCTGCATGTATTGTCAGTGCTCTTGATGATGGGTTCTAATCAACTGAAGGCGGTATCTTGCTTTGCAATTTAGCTTTCAGTCTGAAACTGTATTCTACTGCCTTGTAACATTTTTAACACCTTTCATCTAAGGTGCTTTTGTGGCATACCTTGTTTATGCTGTGTTTTGGGGCAATGAAAGACAATAGCATGGGTTCAGCATTCAGATATATTTCTCTTTTCTTGCTATCATGTGTTTTATTACCCAAAAATGAAACATTCCTGTCATCAATATGTACATTTTTTTCGGGAGTTTGGTACTTTCTAAACAAATCTATTTATGGATTCATGAAACATTGTTGAGTTAAGAAGTTAAAAAGCCAGCCTGAAGTACAAATATATCTAAAGCTTTTATTATATCTCATTTGATAACTCATTGTAAGTATGAAATTGCTCCTTCTCTGATATTTCACTGCCTGTGGGGCTAAATTTACTAGGTTTTATATTGTTTTACAATGCTCAGTTTGCAGTCTGCAGATGTGCTACATTTTCCAGATATGTGAGCCTTATGAACCCTTTTTAGTCTGGCTGCTTCAGTGCCTCCCCTGCTAGGGAAATATGGCTATACTGATGTATGTACTGCCTTTTTGGGTTGACTCTCCTCGGCATATCAGTTTCATTTTTTTCTCACATTCATACTGTTCAAAATCTAATATTGTCAAGACCGGCGCAGGTCAGTCCATCATAGATACTTTAGTGTATCCTACTTCTCATGTCTAACTTTCAGATTATCATACACTTATCTGTTGTTATACCACCTTCTCCCATGAGCTGTGGTGTTTTTTTCTCCTACACAGGCTGGTTTGGCTTGCATAATTTTTCTTGTGTTAAGCCATGGTGATGTATTCAAAAGTTTACTGAGTTGTGGAGCTACAAGGCATCTCCCTGTGCACTCATGTGTTCTTCTTTATGGTTACTGTTGATATAGTCAAACCTCTGCTCCACCCGTAGCCATCCATAAAAATATTCTATGTCATGGAACATTTTTCTACATGTATATTGCTGTACATAGCACCAACATTAGCATTGTTGTTTTCCTGTATGTGTTTATGAACTTGTGATGACTACCAGAGGTAGACCTCCATCAGTGTTTACATCCAATGCTCATACTGAGATCTGACTAAGAGGTGATTTAACATGATCTGTATGCAGGTCAGTGCTGTAGCTGCAAAGGTGAGCTACTCATCACACACCATGTCCTGGCCATATGCATAGTTAATAAGCATTGAGGCTTATCATGCATACTATGTATATAATGCTAGAATTGCTGCAACAGCAGACACCATGTTTATGATTCCTCAGCTATGTTATTCTACAGTTTCTTCATTTTTTTCTTATTTTTTTCCTCACTGTTATGTAGCACACTGAAGTAGCTAAAATCCATATAACACAGTTATTATGTATTATTTCATCATAATTTCTCAAAGCATCATGAAGTTTCATTGCATCCCAACACTATATAATTCCCTTCCAAGTGCTGCTAAGAGTTGTCCAATGGGGAAGACCTATCTTTCTCATGCCAGGTGCCACCAGTCCAGAATCACTTAATCATGTTTTCTTTCAATAGTTCAGAAAGAACCATGACAAAAGAAAGGCAGCATGATAAAACTGAATTGTGCTATGACAAATACTCAAGAGGCAGCACAAAGTACCTTTTATCTTTCAAAGCTGTGAAACAGTTACATCACCTATCATTCTCTCTCTCTCTCTCTCTCTCTCTCTCTCTCTCTCTGTAACTGCTAACACATGAAACAAGCAAAGACACCACATACTTTTGCAGTTCTCCAGTCAAAGTCAAGTTTATTTATGTTCTCTGAAGAGACACCTACATTTATCTCTTGAATTTTATTAAACTACATTCTCAAGGTGAACATCTTCGTACTCATTTGTCCAGCACATTATAATAATTTAGTTAGGATTAAAAATCTGATCATAATCCTTTATGTCAGTAGCCACTGTTTATATGAAATATTGGAAGGCAAAGCATGGAAACACTATCAGTACATCCATGTCACTTCTGAGCAGCCATCTTTTCTCAGCCTGTGGAACAGAAATAGAGTAGGGGAGTTTCCCTAATGCCCTGCAGAAATATCCTCATATGTATAAATACCACCTCAGGTCTCAGTTGAAAATGTACTACAAACCTACAGGGGCAAACATGATGAACAAAAGTAAGTATGGAAGTAAGGAAAGAAATAGATACAATCACTCTATCAATCAATTGATAAATAAATAACCATGAATGTGTTAAGCATAGTGCTGATTAACTCCAATCTCTCCAGTCTGTTTCAGACATGATTTAATGTGAGTGCAGAACCCTAGTCAAACAGCTACAACAGCACCATCAACTAATAATAACACTGATAATATTTCCCCATCAGTGACCCAACTAAGCTTAACAAAAACACCAGGGAAGAAGGCCTGCTTGTATTGTGGTTGTTTGCGAATATCATTTTGCTGCCTTATAGCAAATGTATGAAGCTGGTCAATAATGGTGTCTGGCTGGTAGTTGCTGGTGGCCATCAGTTCTCCCACTAGGCTTAACAAAAGTACTGGAAGACAATCTACATTTTATTCGATTCTCACCTCATATCCAAACAAAATAATTTAGAGCCCTTGGAAAAGTATATATTTTTGGGTCTATATCAGATAATCAAAGTTTCAGAACTTCGAACACCATATAGTCGACCCCATATGATTGAAGTTCTGAAACATCAAATATCTGATAAAAAAAAAAAAAAAAAAAAACAAAAGTAGCTGCTTTAAAAAGGGGGGCAAGCCCCCCTGCACTCCCCAACTCCGAGATCGCACTTTAACGGAGAATGGTGCGGAAAGGGAAGATTTCCCTTTGCTATGCTGTAGCGCGATCTCGGAGTTGGTATATTTAAGTAGCGTGGGGTGTGGGGGGTGCAGGGGGGCTTGTCTCCCTTGCTTAAACCTTTTACTTTTATTTCCTCTTTTTTTTTTTTTTTTATTTAATTTTTCAGTGTTCTGCAACTTCAATCACTAGTTTTCGATGTATAGTGATTCGAAGTTGTAGAACTTCGACAATTTAATATAGATCTGTATTTTCTTCTGAGTGCAGACAAACACAGGACATCAGCCCACTGATAGCAGAGGTTGGAGATCTCACTACTGGAAGCTAAGAAAAATACAGGTGTGGGCCTTGAAAAGACCCTAAGCAACAGGTTGATGTAACAGCTGACTATGAAATTCAGTTTCAAAGCAAGAGGAGAAAGAGATGATGATATCCCAAGAGTAGGTTGTAGTTTAGTAATGGAACTACAAAGACTAAACTTAAAGAAGGAATGAGTATTTGTTCATTACTAATTATGACGTTAAGCATCATGAATAAGAGTCTCTGTCATTAAAGTTTGTGTTAGATATAAGGGTTGAGGTTTCTATTCAGTAAACAAACTATTTAAAGATGTAAACTACCGGTGTTTTATTCCTGAAATAATGCAATGCAATTTAATAATAGTGGATGTGAATGATGAATTAAATGAAATGCGGTAATAGTTGAAATGCATGTTTTTGAGTTGATTTCCCTAAGACCCTAACCAAAAAATAAATAAATAATAATAAAAAAAACTGTATACTAACTCACATTGTAGGATAATGCAGGAGGCTAATTTTAGCACACACTTTATTACAAACCCAGGTTTTCTAACACATACTGGTTCCACCTACAGTATACTGATTTATTTAATTTGGAAGCCAACCTCCCCATCATAACTACTGTCAGGAAACAGTACCACAATCAAAGTGCATTACCGCATTATCGGAACATTATTTCAACAACATGATGAAGTATTAAAGAAATCCTTGCCTATGCTTAGTAGACCTCCTAGATATCCTACTAGCTTATTTCAGCCATGATAAGGTAATACTAACATCATACCCATTTCTGCTCCATAGTGTCTTGCTACTTACACCAGGTGCTAATCTTCTTGATCTCACAGACATTCATCCTAGTTTCACCACCTAATCTGTTCCCATCTCCTTAGTCAACTATGACTATCTTATTGTAATCATGTGTATAAAAACTGCTTTGAGGACCCTAATAACTCCTCTATATTTAGGGATTACTCCAGAATAAGTTATTTAATATTTGCTGATCTTATTGTCATCTCAGATGGTAAAGCTCCCCAGCAAAACTTGCACCTGCCTACTGGTCTGAATTTTACTTCCTCTTGGATTGAGGCAATGAGGGATCCATACTAATCCTGTGTAAGAATATTGGCATATTTAGAACTAAATTAATAGGCTGGAGCTACCACATCACCTCTATAATAAAAGGAAAGAAAAAAACTCCTGACCATCACTAAAAGATATTCACTTCATCATTATAAAAGTGATTTAAAATTGGTAAGTTACCATTAGGAAATGGGCAATCAACTATTCAGCTTTATTGGAAAGCTTAAATGGAACCTGCAAATCTGTACTGATCTTATCTTCAAAGGTTCCTTCTTCTCTGACCCAAAGACATTGCTAATATTCTTGTGGACAACATCACTTCCAGCTTCATTCCACTCTGTTTTGCCTACAATCCCAATCATATCCCTCCTCCTGAGATCAGTATGGAGCAAGCACTTACAGCACTTTCTAAAATCAAAAACACTTCCATGACAATATTCCTGGATGCCCAATGAGAAGCATAAAACCCCACATGCAAAACCCCCTCCATCAATTCTTCACTTGTTATATCCCTGAGATAATAGAGAATAGAAGCTATGGTGCACTTGCATAAACGTGATCTCCCTACTGACTATGTTTATTACAGTCCTATTAATCTCACTGATATTATTTGCAAGGCTCTAGAATATATCATAGGTAATCTAATAGACAGTTATATAGATGACCTTATGTCCCTGGATAAACAATATATATATTCAGCTTTGTAAAAGGCAGCCCATGGCTGCTGAGCTTGGCTGAGTTCTTTAAAATGATTATTGAGGCTATGGATAAGGGGCATGCTGTCTACACTGCTTGTATGTGCCTTGCTATGGCCTTTGACAGTCTAGTGGAATAATTGACAAACTGTCACAACTCAGCATTAACCCATACATAGTTTGTAGGGTTAGTAATTGTCTGTCAGACAGGACCCATAGCGTAAAGGTTGGGGTATTTGCTCTATAAAGAGATATCGTATTAGTGGTGCCCCACAAAGGTCTATTCTGGGTCCCCCTCCTCTTTAGTATATATTTCTGTATCATAAAAGCTAATATGAGACTATATCTAACTAAGTTTGTGGACAATTGCAAACTAGGATCAATTATCAAATTTCATCCCGATACTCTAGTTGTCCTGCAAGGGCTAGACCAAATAAAATGTTGGTATATTAATCCAGGGCTTACCCCCAACACCAAGAAATGCAGCATTGTTTCCTTTAACAGCTGTAGCATCACTACTGGTTACCATATACATAACATTCCACTTAAATTTTAGAGTCTTCAGTGACTTTGGTACGCATTTTGATAACAGACTTTCTTTTGACCACAATGCCTCTGTGGTAGTTAGAAAATCCTTTGTTTTTGCATACATTATCCTTTGTAATATCAACTCAAAGCATCTATGAACCTATGACCTACTAATGCCAAAGCCTTAAGATAGTACCTGTAACTGTAAATGTGAGTCTAATTTCTCCAACGTAAAAGAGAGAGAGAGGTTACTTATCTTTTGTAAAAGGGGCGTTGTAGCCAGAGTAGCAGCAGCTTTAGGGAGACAGAATCAACCACAGTGAAATAAATTGTGGACAAGGAAGTTGGAATTTATCCCTCTCAGAAGACTGTAGACAGAACTACAAACAGATCCTTTTCCCCAGCACCTAAATGACCAAGTTTGAAGTATCTGTGATGCAACAAGCAGCAAACTGACTTTTGGGTCTGGAAGAGCAGAATGCTGTCAGTTCTATTTGCACACCAGGTACTTGGATTACTTTTTCCAATACTGCAGAATGTCGTACAAAATAAGGGGGAGGGGTGCTGCATTCCTGAAGGTGTTGTTTTCTGGATGAGGCATTAAACAAAGGTTGTATCTGCCTAAGATGATGGTAGCTTGGGAAGATGTAAACGATTCTATAGCATTTATTGAAAAAAAAGTATAGAAAGGTTCTTTTCCCCTGCCATGACAAAATTTCCCCCAGCTAGTATGAATACCATTTTGGGGTCTTCCCTGAAAAGAGGACAATGATAAACTGACACTAACCTGGTGAAAAAGAAGATAAATGCATTTGAGGGTTTAGTTAAACCACAACCCTTTCTTTTGCTTGGAACAACATGGCTTTAATTTTAATTTTAGAAAATAAATTGCATTACCTAAAGGCTGGTGTCTAAGCTACTTTAGTCTTTCACATTGACAGATACATGTATTGACCAGACTTTTATTTTATACCATTAATTTTATGAGGAAACGTGGCTTGCATCTGCTTAGAATATGTATTGAAGGAGAGAGAGAGAGAGAGAGAGAGAGAGAGAGAAAGGGGAATAAAATCTTACTGCAAAAGTCTGCTGAGAATAATAAGCTGAGTCTGTGGTTAGTTGGTGGGGATAGGACAAGTCTGTGTCTAACTGAAACTCATTATGCGCTAAGAAGCTGAATTATCTGTCTGCCTATCTATCTCTCTATCTGGCCATATAGCAGAGGGAAAAATGTTCAATTCATTTGAGTGGGTGTCTGTTCAAAATTCAAGCAGTCTGCTACCAGGGCAGTATGGAAATTTTCAGAACAGGTTTTCCAGTGTGCCTCTGAAAATTAGAAAAGCAAAAGTATTGTCAGAAAATGAGCAGTATTCAAACACTGTACTCGGGAGTGTAAGACCCAGTGGTACCATACAAGGAAAATGTGTGTGCACCCTATTTAAAGAGCTTGCAGAAGTTAGATATTACTGTCCAAAAGAAACAGTTTATTAAGAATGCATTTCTAAACTAAGAAGCTTAAACTACTACAAAGTATTGTAACCAAAGGAATGCAGTAATGTGAATACATGCAGAAGCAACTGGTAGCAGAAACCATCAATAGGATACCTGTAAAAAATACTGGAACAATGTCACCAATTGATGTAAATGTTCATTATAGCTGCAAAGTAAGAAATCTATGCCAGGAATAAGCAAACTATATGCTGCATGGGTTAAAAGGGTGCTTATAAGCTGAGTGAAAAAGAGCACTGTTATCTTTACAGCTACCTATATATAACAAATGGTGTGTGGATTCCGAAATAAATACTTGTGTTGGAAGCTGAAAAAAAATCAAAAGAGCACTGAAACATTGACCAGACTGCTGTTCCTTAACTAAAAATTGTAATTGAAGTATATGCCAAGCAGGTATGGAGTTTCTATAAAAAGTTAACTGGAAATCTTGCAAATTCATAATGCTTTCTGAGCTGAACTTTAGCAAGAAATTGAATGCGCTATATGTCTGGCACCATAGATAGCTCATGCTTGCCTTGTGATATTTCATCTCATGCAGTATTTGATGGTCAAAAACATTATGCAGATATGTGCTTTTCTTGAATTGATATTGAGCAATAACTTATTCATGGTTTATGATCAGTATTATTTGCAGAGAGATGGAGTAGCCATGGGTACCCCCTGTGCCAACACATATGTCAACTTGGTATTGGCACAGTGGGAGACTACCCATGTTCTAGCTAGCACATGCGCTTGGAAGGCAAGTTTGAAAGTATACCACCATTCTGTGGATGATATATTTATTTTATGGAGTGGTACAACTGAACAATTGTCATTTGTTAATTATCTGTAAAATACAACAGATTTTTTTTATGTTTTACTGTTAGTTATTCTACTGAATCAATAGATTTTTTAGATTTTAAAATTTATAAAGATATGACTGGCAAACTGCAAACAAGAATGCATAAGAAAAGGTGCTGGAGAAATAATATGCTGACATTTGATAGCATGCACCCAAGGCACTTTTTTGATAATGTACTGAATGGAGTATAAAGACTGTGCACTGAAGACAATATTTATGAAAATTAGTTAAATAATATGCAGCAGATGTTTGCTAGTCATGGTTATCCAGCAAAAAAGAATTACGATAACAATAGCCAGGATGAAAGGTTGGAGAAGGAATAAAGGCAAGCCTTGGTTTGAATGTAATGCAGGTAACACAGATAATGGTACCATTGTAAATGAACAGAAATGGAATAATAACTTATCTGTAAGAATAAGTTTACATTGTAATAGTGATACTGATGTTATTTCCCAGGTGATAAGAAAGAACTGGAAGATTCTACACACTGATAATAAATTAAAAGCAGTAGTAGGTGCCCACCCCATATTCACTTATACCAAAAGCCAGATTTTGAAACAGATTTTATGTAAGAACATACTTCCCAACAAGTCTAATGCACAAAAGACAAAACTGGGAACTTTTAAATGCAGAAAATGTAAGGTATGTCAATATGTTAAAGTAAATAACATTTTTGTATACCCTGTGTCAGGCAAGAGGTATATACCCAGGCTACATGCAGAAAGCAGAACTATTTAGCTGAGTGTACATCATGCCAAAGTTTCTATGTTGGAAAAACTAAAAGAATGTTAAAACAACTTATATTGCAACATATGAGTGATATTAGATTATGTTTGAGAAGTAATGCTTTATACCAACATATAGAAATAAATAAAGAGCACAAGTTTCAATTTATGGTGTTGCATATCCAACAAGTGAGTATGGGGGGGGGGGGGCATTATACAAAGCACTGAGTTAGCTGAATTACAATGGATAGCTGAGTTACACGCTAACCATACACTTGGGTTTAATGGCTGTATGCCTTTAATACCCTTATTGAAGGGGTATAGGCTGTGCTATTAACTCTAATTGGTTAACCACTGTTTAAATATGGTTATTTTAAATGTGTTTTAGATCTGATGAAGAGCTAATGCTCAAAAGTGCTTATCTGTGTTTTAAATAAAAGCATATAACTGGTCATGGTGGCTCCAGTGGGTCTTCTTTTCATCGTTTGCAGTATTTTTTACCACTGTGGACTTTTACTTCTTCCTTGGTTGCTGTAGATTTTTAAGTATTACAAAATGAGTTATTTAATGAAATAATAAAAAAAATGTTGAAAGATGTATAAAATAAAGAGTAACAAAAAGCAAACCTTTGGAAAGAGATACATGAAAATAAAGAGCACCATCTCTAATTCAAACTCAAAGGTTGTGGGAAATGTAGAAGAGAGCATGGCAATAGAAAAAAATGCAACACTCAGGAAAAGCCTAAAACATATGTTTTCAGAACAACAGTATTATTTCAGATAGTGTAATACAAACAAACCTCAAAGATTACCCTGGTAATGCTTATGCAGAGGACAAGGGTTTTGCCAGTAGTAGTGTAAAGCAAAGTGGGGATGCAAAGAAACTTTTCATAAGTGTCTTTGTTTATACCATGAAGGACGAATGCTTAACAAGAATCTTCTGCAAATATGGTCAGTTTTCAGAAGTCATTATTATTTGAAATAAAGAAACTTTGCAGTCTAGGAGATTTGGCTTTGTAATACTTGACAACTCAAACAATGCAAAGTAGGCTGAAGCAGTGATGAATGGACTGTTGATAGATAGGTGGCAGATCCATGTAGCTATTAGATCCATGTAGCTATGACACTTTCTCCTCTTGAAGAAGAAGACCAGATTCAAAAAACAGAGTTGTTGACCTCTCAACATGAGGGTGTTTTAGAGTCTAAAAAGAGGTATTCAGTTCCCTGTCAAAGGAGCCTAGAAAAAGAAGAGGTCATAGGGATCTCACTAGAGAAGCTTGAAGATATGAATGCTTTTACTTACATATGCCAGGATAAATACAGCAGTGGACTGGGAAAGGACACAGAGGAACAGGCTGATATAACCACTTACTGAGAACTGCAGTGATATAGAAAGAGGTGCTAACAGCTTAAAAAAGACTACAGCTAATGATTAGAAATGCAGACACGAAACTTGCAGACGTACTATGACTTTTTGTTTTCTTTATTGTTTTTAAAGTTGAGCAGTATGAGTGATATTCTTTAAATTGATTTTTATCAGCCAAACCAGATTCATCTCTCAAGACTTTGTATCGCTGACCGTGAGTACGAAACGTCTCATAGAAATGAAACTAACTAATCATATAGTCAAAATTCCTGTCTGAAGTTCAATGTAACTATAATATTTTATGATAAAAAATTTGAATAAAATCTACAAAATAGGCAATGAGCATTTAAAAAATGAAGAGATATTTGACTCTCCTGTTGTAGAGAATGTATTAACAATTAAATCAGTTACTGAAAAGTGATATAAAAATAGTCATTTTGAATTTTGTATACCAAACAAGCTTATAGTCTCCTTATTATAGCACTTTCTGCCTTAAATATTGAAAGAACTTAATACGTTTCATAGCAAATGTAAATAAAAATGCCAAGAACATTTTTTATTCAAACTTAGCAGCAGTCACTTACCTAGAGTTGATCAAATGTAAACTTAGCAAGACCTTCCTTCAGTAAACAGAAAGGAAGGTGTCAAGGCACTTCTGTATAAGGTTTTTCAGGTACACATACACTTGCTGGATATGTGGTGGGTGGGTATATGTACTGTATATATACTCTGCAAAGTTAAGAAAACCTGTCATACCTGAATGCTCACCTGAAGGAGGAGGAGTCAGACACCCTCTTTGTTAGCTTTACATTGCCAGATTTAAATAATTTAATCATACATTTAGTCCAAGAAGTTAGAATATCAAATGAAGACCATTTTAAGTGTATTGCTATACTAAAAAGTAACAGTTTCAGGAGATGGTAGGCCAACATCCTTTAGGTATAACTATTTCTTGTAGAAAATAAATGTGTTCTACACTGTGGCTGCACTGGATGTTATATTTCATGTGTATTGCTACTGTGAAAATTAAAAACAAGAACTCACCATACAAAAAAATGCCATACTTAGTAATCAGTGAGACTATGTCTTGCAGGTAAAACTGATTTGCCCACAATCGTCTTTTAAATATTCAGGTATTAAGTATGTTTACAGCATAAAGTTGGGCAGGCTTGCATCTTACAGCAGTTTAACTTCCTACTATTATGCAAAGTAATACTACAGACACTATTGCTGTGATTGCTGGATCCAAGCCAAAAAATACTTCTGACAATTGCAGACTGATGAAATGTGAAAATTCATTATATGGCAAACTGGCTAGACACTGAAATTAAATTTGTTTCACTGCTAATGCCTTATTACACTGCTGCAGGCAATTATAACATTTAGCCTTTATATATGGCAAATCATCTTTTACAAATATTGTAAATTCCTTATGCAAATTCTTGTTTAGCACTTGCACAAGACTTAAGGTTTATATTGTTTAGTTCTGGCTATGGGTTTCATTGCTTGGCTAGTAAACTATGCTGAGTCTTGCGGTATTGCTTCTTTGTTGCTTCCTTTATTTGGATGGCATTTACTGTTAAAGTAGGATTTTCATTGCATTGGTAAAACTGTAGAAGCATGTTGAAATATTCTTTGATGCAATTACCTGCATTAGATTATGTTTCTGTAACTTAAATAGCTAAACTCTTGACCTTTTCATCATGTTTGAACTGTATTAATGTTTACCAAGGTATGATATTTCTTTTACTGAAATCCTTTTATACCAGAAATGATAGTATTTTTATTTGTGAAGTACTTAGAGCACATCTTACTTCTTTGTGTGTTCAGTAAATAATAGTTTGTTGCAGCTATTTCTTTTTTTCTTAGTCCCAGTATATTATACATGCTTCTATTATTATAGGGACCTTCTATGAGCCCTCTGTTCTTTTGATTCTATAATCTTAGACCTTCAGAGAACCCTGATTTCTAGGTGAATGAGGATTGCAAAATGTCATCAGATGGAGAGGGAGTTAAGGGTGTTCTTCTTTGTCAAATATTCAGATTGGGACATGGGTTATAGATCACTACCCCTAGAGTAAAACATGATCTTGACAGTTGTTTTGTCTGTTTGGTATAGGCACCTTGGTATTTCAAGCTCATCATATTCACACACGAGGCAGCAGTTTCTTAAAAACTAATAACTCACCCACAGACCCACCCTGGCTCTCATATATACTGTACCACCTTTTGAAGTATTTATAACAAATTCCCTGAAGTGTATGCCTGGGTAGAACTACACATTTCAGACATCTTAGTTGCCACAGAAACCTGTCTCTATCAAGAATCAAAAAAAAAGAAGAAAATGCCCTGCCAAGGCTATAACATTATTAGATCAGATACAGACAAAAAAGTTGGCGGTATCAATAATTTCTATGAAAACAAGCTAAATATCTTTCATTCCCTCCAGTTCACCCAACTTATAACTGCACCCACCAGATATAACAAATACTCCATTCTGATAAATCAATACATATTGGAAAATAAAGTCCCCTTGATGTGGAAAAAAATCATTTATTAATCTACTGCATAAGGGTAAAATCAATAAATATATTTCAAACTATAGGACAATTGCCATTTTATCTCAGCTGTCAAAATATTTAAAAAAATATATTTATATATGCAACTTCTCAGATATCTTATAGATAATAACCATGTTCTGTCTTTCTCCTTACACAGCTTCTAGAAGCATCACAGGACAGAAACAACTTTGCTAAATTTTGTTAACTCTGTCAACACCCATATAAGTAAGCATCAGAAGCCTAGTCTGCACCATCTTCCTCAATTTTTCAAAAGCTTTTGATACTCTTACAAAAACTCTCACCCTTAGGGCTCACCAACTCTTCACTGCAATGGTTCCAAAAACTACCTCTCAAACAGAGCGCATGCAGGGAAATGGAAAAAGGATTTATTTGCCATCTGGCCAGTAACTGTTGGTGTCCAGCAAGGATCTAACTAAGCACCATACTTTTCAACAAGTTCATCAATGATCTATTCACTGCTACAAAAATGCTATAAAAGTTCAATACACTGATGACTCGACACTAATCTGCTCTGCCAAAACTCACTTAAACTCCAGGACCTTAGATTTTATGTTTATTACCCAAT
This sequence comes from Protopterus annectens, assembly GCF_019279795.1. NCBI lineage: Eukaryota > Metazoa > Chordata > Ceratodontiformes > Protopteridae > Protopterus > Protopterus annectens. Next base: position 1,926,445,948 of record NC_056729.1, on the reverse strand, counting down.
TTGTGAGTAAACAGCTAAATAATTCACAACTACTTCAAAACCCCCAAAACAAAATTAATGTTCTTTACCCCAAAACACACCTCTACTAAAACAACACTTTTCATTATTGTCTCTGGCAACAATACCATGACAGAACAAATAAATTACACAAAATCACTGGGTATCATCTAAAATAGCAAGTTCAAATCTATCTACCATATATCTCACATGGTTAAGAATACTCATCAAAAATTAGATATAGTATACAAAATAAAAACCTAGCTCACTGACATAGCCAGAAGATACATTGCCTCTACTGTCTTACTGCTATATTTCCCCTAAGTGTTCCTGATCTTTACTAAAATTCATGTCTCACAACTTTCCAAACTTGAGCAATGGTTAATAATCTAACCAAATTTGCAGTAAATTACAATAATAGAATAATAAAATACACCACTGCCATGCCCTCAGAGAGTTAAGCTGGATAGAATTGCCATATCACCTAGTTCTTTCTCAGTTAACTATAATACATGGAGCAGCAGCAACTGGAAAGACCCCAAAAGTACCTTACCAAGAGGATCAAAGGGCTCAAACAGATGCCATATGCTGCCCGGTTAAAGAAACTCCAGCTCTACTCAGTGGCATACCGCCTGCTCAGAGGCGATCTGTGCCTGACGTATAAAGCCATGTCCAACCCGGAATTAATGGACATGCTGCACCTCAGAAAATCCAAATCCCATCGAGCTATGCACTCGAGAGACTTGAACTTCAGCACTGAAATAAATAGGACATGCTGGAGGGACAGATTCATAACCCAGAGGCTCCCTTCACTCTGGAATAAAATCCCAGTCCAGGTTAGGCAGAGTCCCTCATTGACTCTCTTCAAGAGGAATCTTGATGAGTGGATGGGGATCGTAGGTTTACCCCGGGTATCACTTCTGTGTCACTGTTAGACAGAGGCACAGTATACTAACCTTGAAAAAGGGCATAGCAAAATTAATTTAAAATGGGTGGCGAAAGCCAAACACACTCTGGCTAGGCTTATAAATGCCCTAGGGCAGATAGCCTAGTATGAACCTATGAACCTATGAACATGGGTCTATATCAGAACATCGAAGTATTAAAACTTCAGCTGTTCTGATATCGAACACTATTCAGCGAATGCTAAGAATAGTGAAGCTGCAGAACAATGAATTCTTTCCTCAGGAAAGAATTTGGTTGGCTGTTTCTGTGGCTTCACTATTCTTAGCACTGTGGTGGAAAGTTACGGGTTGGGTTTTGGTAAGTGTGTGATTGTTTGTACGTTAGGGTTAGGGGCGGGTTAAGTGAGTTAGAGTTAGAGTGCTGGTTAGGCGTGTGTGCGATAGTGACAGACTTTAGGGTTAGGGCCGGTTTAAGTGAGTTAGGGTTAGGGAGCGGGTTAGGTGAGTGTGCGATAAGTAGGTAGATTATAGTGTATGCATAGTTTAGTGTAGCATTAGATGTAGGAATTTCAGTGTATGTGTGTGGTTGCTGTTTGTTTGATGTGCTTGTGTTGTGTGTATGTGTTTCGGAGCAGCAAATATTTTCCATGGGAAAAAATTTGCTGTTCTGAATGTTCGATATTTTATTGTTTAGATGTTTTGGGGCCAATGAAATAGCGTTCGCTATTTTCATCTTTTGATAACGTGATATAAATGCTAATACACAGACTTTTCTATAAGCCAGACATTTGCCTAGCCCTTAATAACTTAATACAACACTACTTCCCCAACAGAAATTTGTACTCTAAAGAAAAACCATTAATCACTATAACCAAATCATTTAATATTGCATGTCACTCTTTATATTCAAATAATGTACCTAAACTATGGAACCACATCCCACTACCACTAAAATCCATTCAGAATTTAAACTCGTTTAAAAACAAGCAAGACCTATCAAATGAATAGATCTTTTCCTGTATATCTGCAGGATCAATGCCACTATAATCTTCAGCTTGGCTTATCAACACACCATTTCTCTTCACTCAGAATCCTATGCCCTGGTATCAGTTTTCACTAATACCTAAATAGTTTTACTACCATCTCCCGGTCATCTATATAGTTTTGTGACCCTTCTTGCCACCCACCTCTATAATTCTAATCTAAACTTATGATAGCCATATAAAATAACACCTGCTTAATATCCAACCTGTTAACTACAATATTATCATATTCTACCCTAATGAGATACTTTCTTTACTTCTATTTCTTTTAATTTCAACATACTTGCCACAAGATGTATTATCTATTTGACAATCCAACTAATGCACTTCTCCAAATGCCCAGTGTTCAACATCTACTAAATGTGTAAGTATCTTTAGTACTGAAGATAGTTGTTGTCTTTATTTCATGTGAATATAATTTAATTAGCACATGAATGTGCAATTATTAATGTATTTTACTTGATACCTGTTCACGTCTGTTACTGCATATCTGTATCAGAATGTTTGTAACGTGTTGGAGCTTTTCTCCCTTGGCCTCCATAAAAAAGGATTTTTTGACTAAGCCCAGTCTGAAAAACCCAGTAAATGAAAGCAAAAGCAAAATAAAATATATATCTCCCTTGGATTTTGGCTAATGCCCACCTCTTACAGTATTGTAGGGTTCTTATTTAGTGTTTTTGTTCATATACAAAGGAGTTCCATGCCACATTTTCTAACTGGACTGTTAGAATTATCATTTGTGACTAGTAACGTAATTAAACAGTCAGTATCTAGATTAAATTTGTTTTTGTTGTTGTCAGAATTAGAATAAATATCCTGAACAATTACTTTGTTTAATATTCATAAAAGTCTGAAATTCAGCAATCCTACCTTTCATACAAAATGTGGAATGCCACAATAACAAATTCCAGAAGGAAATAATATAGGATTTCACAAAAGGTCAAACTGGAATACAGAAAAACTTCAAAAACTAGCTTCAGTCATAAATGTCTATAAGTTCTTCATAAGTTATGTTTTCTTTGTATGTGATACATTTGGGTTTGTTAAACTGGAAATAAAAGAGGACATTGTGATGATAAAAATATGTTATTTATCATTTATGCATTTAACCATCACCTATTCATCCAGAATAACCTGCCTTTTAAAAATGACTCGTTGACATGTACCTTAGGGGCAAAGTGGTTTAAAATAGTACTTTAAATGTCTCTAGCTACATGAACAATAGCATGTAAAAAAAACATTCCACAACTCATGGAGCTGTGGAACAAATGAACTTTAATTCAGTTTCTGTTATCCTTGAATAGAAACCTAAAATGCCTTTAGTTATAACTATGTATACTTTCATTTCCTCTCATAAATATGTAGCATAACTTAACAGAAAACAGGTGATCTTTACTCCACTAATTAGATAATGTTAAGGAAACATAAATATTCATACTTTAAGAGCATACTGAATATTTGGCAGTTGTTCAGTTATATTCATATTTCTCTCACGTCTTGGAAATTATGTTCACCAGAAAGATGAAACATTTATATCAGAATACATGTGTCTCAGATACATACTGAAAGTGATAATGTGTTTTGGTTAAATAAATAAATCAACAGAGGGTGGATATGTTATAATCAGTGGGTCCGAGGCAAAATTACAGCAAAGTACATGATTTAAGAATCACAGTGAAGAAGAAATTCGTTGAGTAATGAGAATAACATCAGAGTCAGGACTACCTTTATACAGGTAAATAGTAGGTGAACAGCATTCAGGTTGTTGAGTACCAGTAGGCAGCAAATGAAATATTCATATGAGTATTACATAATCTGATGCACAGCATCAACAGCTACAGTGCTTATAGAAACATTATCAGCTGCAAATATTTAGAACTGCAGAGCACACATAATATTAGTTGTTGATTATTGCAGGGCATAGTATTCCAGGAAAAGACACAAGTTATACATTTAATAGTAGTCCATGCATAGCTCAGCAAGGACAGTCGGTCTGTTTAGATAATTGCTGTAAGGCTACATTATTTGTATAGTAACTTCAAGTAAAGGTATTTAATGGAGCATGGAAACATAAGAGAACAGAGCAGGAATGTGAATACACAAACAATACCATGGAGAAAAGGTCATTAAAGCAATAAAATACAAGCAGAAACATTATGATAATTCAACAGGTATCTCATGTTATAATGAATGTGTACTTAACAAAACAGCTGTGAAGATTCACAACACAAAGGCAAAAACTTGCTTAAACACAATTTATTCATTAGAATTCCTTTTTTTGCCACACATGCATGTATAAAAAGATTCATCAAAGTCTCTACATCTCATTTGCAAATAATTACAGACACTTCATAGGGTATACATTCAGTTTGGCTTGGACTGCTCATTTTATTGACACCTAGATGGCTTTTTTTTAGCTATTTCTACATTGGTAGGCACCTTATGATGTATATTTGACAGAATTAAAGCCCATTCGGATAGGAGTGTGAATGATATGGCTGATCAATCACAAAGTTTTGCCAAGAAACTCATAAGGTCCAGAATGGTAGACTAAATGTGCAATTCACTCAACTTTTCCATGGAAGGCAAAATACCCTTTACCAATAACCACTACAGAGGCATGACATCTGGCTAAGGAAAACAGCTTCCAAGGCTGCAAAACTTCATTATATTTTTTGACCATTCTGTCTACTGTTCCTGTCTAGATGGATTCCAAAGAGCTGGTATTTCACCTGCCAAATATATTCTTCAAGTACAAATACTGAAAAATACAGTTTTATTGTCTCACCAATATATATGAAAACTGAGTACAATACTGACTAGTTGCTCTACCCTGGCTCATCAGGTAATAATTAGGAAACTTTTGTAAGAGTTTTGTATAACTTTGTACTAGCTGAGTTTTCAGGCCAGGATTAAAGTATTTATTTGCAGATGTTTCTTTGAAGTGTAGTCATATTAAGTTGCAGATCCAATGCACAGAAATACCAAAGGCTATGTCTTGAGCCTTGGAGTAGGCCCTGGGGAACTATAGAAGGAGGAAGAGGTTTCCTCAGCATCCAGTATTAATAGTTATTGTTTCTTTATTCTCATGGGAAAAAATACTTAAGTGATTTAGCTGAATTTGATGGCAGGTTATTGAAAATTTGTAAATAAATTTGATGGATTATATCACATCACATTCTTTGTGATAACTTTTTTTTTTAATTTTGAAACAAAGATTTAATCAAGTGTACTTAGTGGTTCTAGTAATTCATTCTTCTTTATTTATTTAAATGTATTGTCAGGAATAGAGCACTGATCTAAGTGAACAACTTTCCTGCCTCCTTTGAAAGATTACAAAAACAAAATTTACTATATCATTTCATGTATGTTAATAGACAAAACAAGATATAACAGAAATATTAAAAAGTAAGTGTATTATCAACATCATATGCTCATGATATAAAGAAATCTCTACAGCAGCCTCCTAAACCCATACGGATTATATCTCAGCAAAATTCAAAATGAAACATCAAACTGCATAACATATCGCCTTTAACAATTAGTCACTCTGAAACATATAGGTCTCAGTGCAAATACACCACACTACTCTACGAACAAAATTGTTTTAGTGATTATTGGTGGCTCCATAGTGAGACACAGATACACAAGGCTGAACAAAGACAGGGTGACAGTCACTCAGACATCTCAAGGACCCTCCAGACCCTTGTTGTACCAGTCAGATATAACTACAAACTGGTAGTTTTGTGTGTGTGTGTGTGTGTGTGTGTGTGTGTGTGTGTGTGTGTGTGTGTGTGTGTATGTATGTATATATATATATATATATATATATATATATATATATATATATATATATATATATAAAATATATATACATACATATATATATATATATACATACATATATATATATATATATATATATATATATATATATATATATATATACAGATACATACATATATATATATATATATATAAATATATATATATATATATGGTTCTACCTTAGTTAAACGACACGCCAGAACATCGACACGGAAATCGCGAGCCCCAGAAGATCGACAGCTCAGAAGACCGACGGGACCCAGAAGATCGACAGTGCAGAAGAACGACCCGACGGATGAAAGCACCGACGCCAAGGATGCCGACATGGAAAAAGGCTGTGTAAGTATGCGTAGTGATGGGCGTTAGGGTGCGAGTAAGGTAAGTGTGGATATTGACGGTCTGTGGGGATAGGGGTGGGTTAAGTGAGTTAGGGTTAGGGGCGGGTCAGGTAAGTGTCGGTAGTGATTGTGTTTGGGTTAGGGATAAGTGAGTTAGGGTTAGGAGCGGGTCAGGTAAGTGTGCGGTAGTGATTGTGTTTGGGTTAGGGGGATAAGTGAGTTAGGGTTAGGAGCGGGACAGGTAAGTGTCGGTAGTGACGGACCTTTGGGTTAGGGTTTGGGTTAGGGTTGTAGGTAGTTGTGTATGTGGGGTTTAGTGTGGGTTTGTAGGGATTTTGGTGTGCTTGTGTTGTGTATGTGGTTTTTGGACGGGGAATGTGTTTTGTTTGTTGATTGTGGTGTGTGCAGTGTATGAGGTTTCGTGTTTGTGTACCGTCAGTTATTTCGTTGTCGGGCATGTGGGATTTCGTGTTTTTGTACTGTCGGTTATGTGGTTTCGGTGATTGCGTTGTCGGTGTTTTGGGGTTTCGTTTATGTGAGGTAGAACCATAGATATATATATATATATATATATATATATATATGTGTGTGTGTGTGTGTGTGTGTGAGTGTGCATATATGGGCATATCTACTTGATGCATTAGCTATAAAGACATGAAGTGGTGAATGAATTTTAGAGCCAACATCCAGTCCTCCATTGGGTATAAATGACCTTTCTGTTCACCCAAATAGGAATTTCCCAAATTCTATGTTATGGTTATCATAGCCTGCATTGTCATATTCCCTCCCATGGCATTCCTCTTTCATCCAATGGTGTTTGCCTTGCATGAGTATTCAGAATCACACTGGTGTACCTATGCTAATCAGTTATGATTACTGACTGCATTCACATATGCAACAATATCCCACCTCACAAGGTACTGGAAGGTTCAGTTTGTCTTGTCGGTTGAAAGGTCCACCAACCATGTTCACAAAGGGCCTGTGTTAGAAAAATATGTATTAATGTATATGTTTAGTGGTTATTAAGAAGTAAGAAGGCATTAATGCATTTTATTCTATTAATGTTATGAAAAGAAAAATGAATTCATATGAAACTGCAAGAAGCTTTGGAAACTGCAGTGTGCCTTTTGCAAGTTGGCCTCTGACCCCAGCAGCTGCTAGCTCAGCAAGAATTAATGTTTATGCTTTTCACAAGTGATTATCTGCTGGGTCAGGAAATTAAAGTGTAAAATAATGAGAATCTTCTGCTCTTTCCTGCTTGAACACTTGGCCTTGTATATGTTGCTAGATAATGCACCAGCTGCAAGGAAGAAGTGATACATGAAACAAAGAGTTGGTTAGAGAAATGTACTGAGAACTTTATCTGCTATTATGCTCGAATTAGCTTAGAACCTTGAGTGGCAACTTTCATAAAAAGACATTATAACTAACCAGGTGGCTAGCAAGGCCATGTTGTTTACCAAAAACTTTTTTTAAGCAAAATGTAGTATCAGCACCTTAGATGAATAGAATATTGTAAGCTAAAGTGATGTAAAATGACTTGTGACTGACCACGTCAGTCTGGTAGGCAATGGCTAACAAGAAAGACTATAAAAATCATGTACTTCCTGTTTCATTCAGACAAAATTCTGTACTTATACGTTTTTTGCCTCCTGGTGTACACTAGTAAAGAACCTGAACCTGAACCTCCTGTGTATTGATCTTTTTATTAAAGTATTTTTTATTTGACAGATTGGTCCTTGCATACCGGAATCCCTCAGATCGGCTGCGGATCAGAGCGTAGCGGTGGTCGAAGACTGCATGCGGGAGAAGATATCGAAATGGTTCTTCTTGAGTAAAAAGACTTCCGACTGAATTGTCGTTCAAAGAGGCTGGCCACTTTCTGATCTGTGACTGAAGAACAGATTTCCACTTCAAACCTTGCTGGTCAATAATGGAGGCTCAAGTAGGGAGAACTTTTGCCTTTTTTCTGTTTTAGATCAGGGACTAGGTTACAGTAAATGTTGTTTTTTGTCAGATTTGTAATACAGATCAGGGACAAGAAAAGTTACTGTTTATTTGGTCATAGATCAGGGTAACAGAATAAGGTAGGCAGTTATTCTAGATAAACTGTGAAGGAAAAAACTGAAGTTGTGGTATCACATGATAAAGAAGGGTTACATAACATTTTTTTAGTCAGAATAACATGGGAAATCAGTGCACTAAAGCATCGCGAGATCCGCCCCTAACCGAAGACGCAAAATACATGCAACTACAACGTGCTGATAATGTTAGATATTATGCAAAATGGGTTAACAAATATGAATTTGATGGAAAATTAGACAAATCTTCACTTGTTAAACTTATTAAATAGCTTAAAAATGATATGAAAGGTCAGGTAAAAAAACAATGGCAATTAGGCATTCCTCAGGCACACAGGTGGATTGAGGAAGCAAACCGTAGGGAACAAAAGAGTAATAACTCAAAGGCATTGTTCTTAGACAAAGAAGATAATAACATAGTAATAGTGAAGGCTCTTCTGCCCCCTCTGCTCCATTTTTCAGGGTATGAAGTGGGCGGACAAGCTGGTCCACCTCCGCGGTATCCTGATGTCTCAGTAAAACCGAAACCATTTGTTAGAGATCTCATTGAAACTAGGTCCCGAACACGTAAAACACAAGGGGACATAGAATCATATCAAATGGAGAGAAATTACAAGCTGAGAGTGAGGAAGAAATATGTCCACTCATAGAAGTACCAAATCCTCAGGCAGGACAGGCCGGACAGGACCCAACTCTCTTGGTATATAGGCAATGGACACTGGAGGATATCCGGAAGGGTACTGAGGGAATTCCCCATCCAAAAGTTAATTTTACAAAATTTCTAGAAGATTTACAAGGCATGAGGTTAAGTTACCATTTAAATGGGGAAGAAGTAGAAAAGGTAGTTAGACAAATTGTAGGTCCAGATTGGCACATGATTTGTGGCACCCGGAATCCCCGTAATGCAGAATTTAAGCCACTCCCACATAGTGACGCAGAACTAGACAATAGAGTGAAAGGCCCTACGGACCGAATCTCTGAAAAATGGAAACCTAGAGCAGACTGCAGTTGTATTAATCAATGCATACAGCAAGAAAATGAAACAGTAGATGGGTACTATGCCAGATTATTAGAATGTTTTAATAAAAATAGTGGCATGACAGTTCCTGAAAATCAGACAAACCATTCCCCGTATGAACAACAATTGAAAAATGCATTTTTAAAAGGTTGCATTGCACCTATTAGTAGCTTCATTATGAAGCATATGATAGATCATCAAACAAGTAGGTTATAAGCCTTACTTGAATATGCTAGACATGCTGAAAGACACTTTAATAGCAAAAAGAAAAAGAAAACGCAAGTCTTCACTGCTGAAGATGGAGCTGAGGTTTATGTATTACAGTCTGGTAAGAAGGGTAAGAGAAATGCCCAGGGAAACAAACAATCTGACAAACGGTCAGAAGATTTTGAAGAAAGAAAGAAAAAGGGTGAATGCTTTAAATGCGGGAAAAAAGGACATCTAGTAAGGGATTGTAAACAAAATAAGAAGGTAACCACAGAGGATAAGGGAGATGAGGACTGACTATATGATGGTGAAGATACACCATACGAGAGTCAGAAATCATCGGAAAAAGACAATAAAGAAAGGACAAATGTAAATGTGATAGAAGGAGTAGAGGAAGTGCAAGTAGACATGGAGGATGAGGAAAATGAAATTTTAGATTTAGCATTATTGAGCCTTGAGCTCAACCTAGCAGACACAAAACCGGAAGTTATACTTCTGGTGGAGGGGAAGGAAGTTAAATTCCTATGTGATTCAGGAGCATCACGGACTCTGATATACCCCTCCAAGTTACCGGAACATTCAGAATCACCTGATTATATATTATTGAAAGCTGCAAATGGACAGCTATACCGGGAACCACGTTCCCATGATATAGCAATAACTGACCCTGTTTCAGGGATGACTCAAAGGAGTAAAATTGTTGTTTCTGCAAAATGTCCAGTGAACCTATTAGGAAGGGACGTTATGCAGATATTTGGCATAGCAGTAGTTCCAACTATGCAGGGTATGGAGGCGCTGTGACAAATGGATACTTTTGTAGTGCGACCGGAGGGTGAAACTTTTTACTGGCACAGCCAGGACTTGGCTACGACTGGTCCAGAGGCAGTGACCGAGGAACTGATGACCGTAGCCATCAGTAAATCCCCCTCCCTTGACACTGACAGACAGCACTTGTTGCATTGCACTCTGTATTACTGTAGCACACCAGGACCTGATAAGGAATATGAGCAAGAATTGTTCAGGAATCGTGCAAACAGATTGGTGTTATGTAATCTGTACTGGGATACTGAGGGAAACAGTGTTGTTAGCTGTTCATTACCTCAAGAATTCCTTGCACTATAGAAATCTAATCGACTACCACATTTTAGTTTAACTAAGAACAGAAGTACAAAATGGGTAGATCTAGGAGAAAAAGTAACGAAATGGGAGAAACAAACTGACAGAATTGTCAGAACAGGGAATACAGAAACAAAAACTGAATTGGTTAACACAGGCACACCCAGTTGTACACTTGCAGTCTAGTGAGGACAGCTGATTAGCATTCTTATTAGAAGAAGAGGAAAAAGCCTTATGTGACATACCAGAGATTCTTTGGTCAACAGGCAAATCAGATGTAGGACCTATTCGAACAGCAGGACCAGTCACTATTACACCAAAGTCAGCATTTAGACCACAGAAGAGAAAATATCCTTTGAGAAAGGATGTAGAGATAGGAATCAAACCTATAATAGCAGCATTACTTAAGGAAGTAGTACTGGTAGAATCTCCTGATTCACCATGTAATACACTCCTATTTCCTGTTAAAAAGGCAAACGGGGAATGGCGTATGGTTCAAGATATACAAGCTGTAAATAATGCAGTAATACCTAGAGCACCTACGGTGTCAGATCCACACACTTTGTTAAATGATTTGAAACCTCACCAGAAATATTTCTCTGTGGTGGATATCAGCAATGCATTCTTTTCAATACCTACACATCCTGATAGCCAATATTGGTTTGCATTTACATTTCAAGGGAAAAGGTATACTTATACTCAGCTACCACAGGGATATTGTGAGAGTCCAACAATATTCGCACAAGAAATGGCTAGTAATTTGGTGTAATTCACCCCACCGGGGTGGTAGTGAGATTCTACTTTATGTAGATGACATCTTGCTAGCAGCCCCCACCCAGCAGCAATGCAGGGAGGATACCATAGCACTATTACAATTCTTAGCAACACAGGGACAGAAAGTAAACAAAACCAAACTACAGCTTTGGAAAAAACAGGTTAGATACCTAGGATATGTAATATCCAAAGAAGGTAGAATACTAGATGAGGATAGAAAAACAGCGATTTTACAAGCACCCAAACCAGCGACCAAGAAGGAAATGATGTCCTTCCTGGGAACAACCAACTTCTGCCGGAGTTGGATACCAAACTATGCTTTGGAATCTGCTCCACTGACTGATTTGATATACAAAAAGCCGATGGCAGCAAAAGATTTGTTACAATGGACTCCTGAGGTAGAAATAGCTTTCTGCAGGTTGAAGCAATTGATAGCTTCTTCATCAGTCTTAGGACTACCAAACTAGCATAAACGTTTCTTTCAAACTGTAGACTGTAAGCAGGGATATATGACATGAGTGTTGACACAACAACATGGGGATAAGCAACGCCCCATAGCTTACTATTCATCACAGTTAGACCCAGTGGCGCGATCCTTGCCCCACTGTGTACAAGCAGTAGTCGCAGCTGCAATGGCAGTACAAGCTTCAGCCTCAGTGGTGTTATTCCACCCTCTCACATTGAGAGTGCCTCATGCAGTCGCGATACTTTTACTGCAAGAAAAAGTAGCATATCTTTCTCCTGATAGACATCTCTCCTGTATGACTATACTGTTGAGCCAACCTCATATGACAATTGAATGATGCACGACATTAAATCCATCAACATTGCTCCCAACCCCTGCAGATGGCACACCACACAGTTGCCTGCAGGAAATTGAGCAGAAAACATTACCCAGACAAGATCTCACGGATATTCCCTTGGATAATACCGAGGTGACATATTACATGGACAGCTCATGCAGAAGGGGCCCTACAGAGAAAAATCTAGTGGGGTATGCAGTAGTTACAGACACTGAAACCTTAGAAGCTCAATCCTTACCACATAACTTGTCTGCACAAGCAGCAGAATTGATTGCCTTGACACGAGCTTGTACCTTAGCAAAAGACAAATGTGTAAACATATATACTGACAGTCAGTATGCTTTTACTACTGTACATGTTTTTGCACAGCAGTGGAAAAATAGAGGGATGATAACATCTGGTGGTAAACCAATTAATCATGCGCAATTTATTTTAGAATTGTTAGAATCTATTCAGTTACCTACCAAAGTATCTATTTGCAAATGCGTAGCTCATACAAAACAACAGGACAGAATTTCAAAAGGTAATGCGAGAGTTGATGCAGCTGCAAAGCAAGCAGCTTCAGATTCAGAAACTTTTCTTCTAGATGAGGAATTACAACCCTCTGAAATTTTAGCTCTAGAAATGTTAAAAACGATGCAAACACTTACTACAAAAGCAGAAAAACAAAAATGGGAAAGACGAGGAGCAATCCTTGAAAACGGGCTGTACATCTCCAAAGAGAAAAAAAAATGTTGCCGTCTAATTTGTTTAGATATGCAGCTTTGTTGAGCCATGGGCAGTGCCATGTCTCAACAGGGGGGATGGTACAGTTAGTAAACCGAATATTCCAAACATATGGATTCACGAATTACACAAAAAAATTTTGTGCGGCATGTCATACTTGTAATAAACATCATACACAAGGGGCATTAAAACCTAAGCAAGGAAGTTTTCCTACACCGCCATATCTGTTTCATACTATTTGCATGGATTTTATAGAACTGAATAAATGTGATAACAAAAAGTGCTGCCTTGTCATTGTAGATATGCTTTCCAAATGGGTGGAAGCTTTTCTGACTAAAAACCCAGATGCAACAACAGTGGCGAAAGCCCTCATAAAGGAGATTATTCCTAGATTTGGCATACCGGAAAGAATTTATAGTGACAATGGTACACATTTTGTGAATCAAACTATACAGCAGTTGGGACGATTCTTTAGGATTTCCCTGAAGAACCATTGTGCTTATCACTCTCAGTCTGCAGGACTGGTGGAGAGGCACAATGGAGTCCTTAAAAATAAACTTAGAAAGTTAGTTAGTGAGACACAGAAGAACTGGGTGCACTGTCTGCCTCTGGCGCTGCTGAGTATGCAAATAGTTCCAAGCGCAAAGGGTTTAACTCCTTTTGAAATGGTGTTTGGGAGGGCATATTATGTACCTCAGTGGAAAGCTCTCATGCCTGCAGACCTGGAGGCTGATAGTTCACTAGCTAGTTATATGAGGAAACTGTTAACAAATACATTTCTTTTGCAGTTTAACTCTTTTTCAGATAAAGAACAGACCAGACCATTGGAAGCGATTCTAGCCCCAAGCTCCTGAGTCTGGGTGAAGGTAACAAAGAGGAAGAATTGGGCAAGCCCGAAGTGGGAAGGGCCATTCCAGGTACTATTGGCAATGCCTACTGCGGTCAGAATAGCCGAGAGGACTTCTTGGATTCATTTGATGCATTGTAAACTGGCAAAGAACTTTCAACTTGATAAGAACATTGTAACTGTTACGCAACAAGAACAAAATGGCCAAGAGTAGAAATGCAGACCAACCTCAAAGATGTTGCATAATCATCTTATTGAGTATACACTTATTAACTGTACTTGTGATCATTTTCTTTTTGTTGTGGTTTTTCCTTTCTTCAACCACACAAGTAAAGTTGGATAAACGTGATGAAACATCCATAGACTGGCATCCAAACTTTAACACATACCTAGCAATTAAATGTGTATATGCTGAGACTTTGAACATTTCAAACTGCTGGGTTTGTACAGCTATACCAACAGCATATGGGGGACTACTAATGTCCGCTGTTCCACTAGGGATCAATAAAACTTGGGAAAATCTGCTTTTTGACAATACAAATGTGAGATCACAGGATAAAATAGCATTACATTTACCTGTTACACAAAAGGGGATTGTGTGTTTTTATAAAAATGATACTCTCCAGGTGGGCTGGAGTAACTGTAACATAACAATATCTTATAAGTGTTATATTAAGACTAATAGTGGGGGTACTGTTTGCAATACTAACTATAATTCGTATTTGAACTCAATGAAAATGACATTGAATGAAGTACAAAGAAATCCTGTTTTGATTAAACAATTGTCAATCATAGATAAGAAAATGTTTCATGCAGGGCTAGTGCGTATTAGCACTAAAGTTGAAAACTGTTATTTTGTGTGTGGGAAAAAGGCATACAAATGGCTACCTGAGAACTGGTCCGGCAGTTGTTTTTTGGGCTACCTGGTTCCGGCCATACGACACACTGCAGAATTGCCTCTGGGTAAAATATGGAACGTGAGAGATGTTGCCAAGAAAACTAAAGATCCAATCGAAAAACCTGCGAATCCAGTGGGGCGAATTGAAGCAAGCTGGAAAGACCATAATTCCGTGAAGGACAAAGACAAATTGACTCATATGGACTTGAGTGTCGCTGTTATATCTTGGGCAGGTATACTTCCAGCATATGGTGCAGTCAGATCGATTTGGGAGATGAGAAAATTGTCGAAACTTCTTGAAGTAATGAGTAATGCAACTTTTTCTGCTCTTGAATTAGTGACTGATGAACTGAATGCCATGAGTGTTGCAAAATCATATGGCTCTCGACTTCACCCTAGCGGTGAGAGGTGGTACGTGCACACTTATCAAAGAAGAATGCTGTGCGTACATACCAGATAACAAGCATGAAATCAATAATCACCTGGAGGTAATTCAGCAAGTGGCGGCCATGACCAAACCAGGCCAAAACCCACTGACGAACTTTTCCAGAATCTGTTTGGGGGGTGGGGTTCCATCCTAATGAATATTCTGATTGCCATTTGTGTAGGTTTACTGATATTGGGAGCATGTATTTGTTGTGGAATTCCCTGCATGAAAAGATTAATCAAAGATTTTATAGATATGTCTGTCTCTGAAACCCTGTATCAAGACATTCAATTTGAAAAACTGGTTCCAAATGAAATTATTTCCGAAGTCTAAACTGAATGACTCTCTTAACTGCAAATCCTAAGTGGAAGAGGTTAGGAGAAGAAATAAAACTGTTTATGCTTCTGCGAATAGAATAAAAAGTATTAACAGGGGGGAAAATGTTAGCAAAATATGTATTAATGTATATGTTTAGTGCTTATTAAGAAGTAAGAAGGGATTAATGCATTTTATTCTATTAATGTTATGACAAGAAAAATGAATTCATATGAAACTGCAAGAAGCTTTGGAAACTGCAGTGTGCCTTTTGCAAGTTGGCCTCTGACCCCTGCAGTTGCTAGCTCAGCAAGAATTAATGTTTATGCTTTTCACAAGTGATTATCTGCTGGGTCAGGAAATTAAAGTGTAAAATAATGAGAATCTTCTGCTCTTTCCTGCTTGAACAATTGGCCTTGTATATGTTGCTAGATTACGCACCAGCTGCAAGGAAGAAGTGATACATGAAACAAAGAGTTGGTTAGAGAAATGTATTGAGAACTGTATCTGCTATTATGCTCGAATTAGCTTAGAACCTTGAGTGGCAACCTTCATAAAAAGACATTATAACTAAACAGGTGGCTAGCAAGGCCACGTTGTTTACCAAAAACTTTTTTTAAGCAAAATGTAGTATCAGCACCTTAGATGAATAGAATATTGTAAGCTAAAGTGATGTAAAATGTCTTGTGACTGACCACATCAGTCTGGTAGGCAATGGCTAACAAGAAAGACTATAAAAATTGTGTACTTCCTGTTTCATTCAGACAAAATTCGGTACTTGTACGTTTTTTGCCTCCTGCTGTACACTAGTAAAGAACCTGAACCTGAACCTCCTGTGTATTGATCTTTTTATTACAGTATTTTTCATTTGACAGCCTGCAACAGAATGCCTGCGTTTGTCTGTGAGAATTTCTCTTTTTAGGTGCCATATCAGTCTGTGCAGGTTAACATACTCCTACAATCAGTAACTGGACACTGATGTGTGCTACATTATCACTACTGCCCCACCCCTATAGCAGGTGTGAGCACAATCAGTGTGACACTATATACATAAGTAGTATAGGCCAACTGCAAGGAATAGTCTAGTGGGCCAGCATTATGTAAGGGTACCTTGACTATCCTATGCTATCCAGTATTTACCGCACATACCCACTTATGCAGGGTGTGCACAGGCACATCAGGATATGTGGTCTGTGTACCAAGGGTCCTATTCTCCTATTCCAACTCACAAATGGCCTCTGCCAACCATATGGACATATGCATTGTCACTACTGCAGGTAACTATACCCTGTCTTACTCCCTTCACCATTCCTAAGCAAGCTTTGGTCCCAGTGTACCTGCTATCATATTGTTGTACTTCTCCAACAAAAAAGTCAAACAGAATACACATTTCCAAGCACCGTCCCCATTGTCCACTATTGTTCAGTACCCTACCTCAGCAGGTGTGCAACACAGTGGTAGGATACAGAATACTGCAATCCATTCCTGTCTATGCTGTGTACAATCCCCTCGGTGCTCAGGTGCTCCTGAGCTACAATTGTCATTTTTATACATACCTCCCATCAAAAAGGATAAGTACAGATATATGCAGTATGGTTCACTGTGAATAATTGTTGAATTTACCCTTACCACAAGAGTGTTAACACCTTCTGTGAAGTCTTCATTAAATATAGTATCTACCTGTCTATAATAATACAGTAAAATGAGAAAAAAGGCATTAGTCAACACAACCAAATCACCTTGAGCCATATTTTACACAGTCAAGTGGCCAGCCTTGCAATCTTTGATCTTTTATCATAAGGATACTGCACACCACAGTATATGCCCAAGGCAGATAGTCTATACAACTCTTCCCCCTATAGGCCACCATATAGAGTCTGTTCTGCTGTTCACAGCTCTGTTCTTGTGTGAGTTTGAAATGCAAACACTCAGCATGTTTTTCAGAGGTGAAAGGAACCCCACAAAAATACAGGGATAAAATGTAAACTGCAAACAGACATTAGCCAGAGATCAGGATCGAAGCTAGCACTTTGTGTATGAGAGGCAAAGACCTCAACCATTATGCCAACTAATCTCTCTCCACTATTCATAATTTCAGGGGTGGGGGTATTGAGGAAAAGAGCACATTCAGACAGCAGTTGAGGACCTAGCAGATAAAGCATGACAACATTAAATGGTGTTGATAATTGGGATCTAAATGCAAATATTGGGGCAGACAGAAGAGGATATGAAGAAAGCCTGGGTCCACATGTGTAGGGCAATATAAATAAAGAAGAAGGGGGTCATTTTAGACTTCTGTCTAGCAAATGGTTTGATAGTAACCAATATATGGGTCAGAAGGAGAGATGGTCACAAGATCACATACTGGATTGGCCAACATGCAACTAAAGTGGACTTCCTTCTGGTAAGGAAAGGGATAGAATCTGCTATTGAAAAATCATCCCCAGGTAAACAGTCAGCTCACAGAATAAACCACTGATTACCACAATCATCTGCAAGCTGTGGTCAGAGAAAGGTCTAAGGTCAACAGAGAACAGTCTAAAGACCTGGAATTTGACTGGAGAGAAAACACAACAGTTCATGAATTACTCAGGGTTTTAACACCTCAAGAAGAAGAGGAAATAGGAGGAGATGAAAAAGAATGGCAGCACCTCAAAAAAGCATGTGTATGGACTACAGAACAAAAATGGCCAAGACAGGTATGGAAAAAAGGTACATAAGGAAAGCTGGCGGTTGAATGCAGAAGTCCAGGAAGTCATCAAAAGAAAGAAGGAGTGCAGGAAAAAGTTGAAGATAGGAAAGATGGAGCAGGATAGGAAGAAATACCGTTTGCCTAACAAATAGGCTAAAAAAAGTGCTGCAGCAGCAAAAACAAGGCATCAGAGGTTCTCTACCAGCTTCTGGAAAGTGACTCAGAAGACGACACAAGGAAACTGTATCAGATTCCAAGGCAAAGACAGAAAAATAAAAAAGATAGTCAGACTCTCTTCATAAGGGATGCCATCAACAACCTGCTCACCAGTCCAGAGGACATCAAAGGTAGATAGAAGGAGCACTTCCAGCAGCTTCTGAATGAATAAAAAACCCACAAAAGGTGTACTGCCCCAGACATAGCCTGTAATGAGAGAAAATGAGGAGACCACAACAGAAGAAATAAGAAACTAAGAAAATGAAGCCAGAGAAAACAGCAGGTTTAGATGAAGTCACGGCAGATATGATAAAGATGCTGGGTGAGATAGGGGAGAAATGGTTCCTTGTGGTAGCCATAGTATGAAGAGAAAGGTGTATCCCAGATGACTGGAGAATAAGCATACTAGTGCCAATGTGTTTAAAAACAAAGGGTCATTCACAACTGTAGTCAGTACGGAAGTATCAGTCACATGTTAGATTGCAATAATAGTCCTGGAGAGTGAGACTGCTAAATGAATACACAGTGCATTTAAAATTAAGATGGGAAATGAGCAGTTCAGATTCAGATAAGGATTCAGCACAAGTGACTCAATGTTTGCAGTGAGGCAGCTAGTTGAGAAGAAGCTGGAAATGAGTAAAGAGTCCAACTGGGATTTCCTAGACTTGGAGAAAGCATATGACAGGGTCCCAAGAAAGCTGAATGGGCATCCTGTGGTGGTTCCAAGTCCTGGAAACATTGATAGAATTAGTGCAAGCTTTCTACAAAGACCCAATGACTCAACTATTAACAGTGCTCAATCTCACAGATGGGTTCCCAGTGGGAGTTGGTGTGCATCAGGAGTCAGCTCTGAGCCCAGCGCTGTTCATACTGGTGCTGGGCTACATTAGCCAAAAGGTCAGAGGAGATAGATAAAAACAGCTGTTGTTAAGCAGATGATGTGGCATTACAGTCAGACTCTGAGTTAAGACCTCAGCAAAAAATAGGGAAATGGAATGCAAAACTGAAGGCAAATTGGATGAAACTGAGTACAGATAAGACCTGCTATAATGGCAGCAAATGGGGGAAATCAAAAGAAACTGAAAACTGAGATAGAAGGGAGAGTAGTATAGTATGTTAACATCTTCAAGTATCTAGTAGGGGTGGTTGAGTAGAAGGAAAGCTTGAATGAGGATATCGAAGCTAGAATCACAGGGGCTGCAGCCAACTTGCACAGAGTCTTAGGTGTAGTATATGATAGAAGA